>NW_020174703.1:3957561-3983833 GCF_003031525.2 Neophocaena asiaeorientalis asiaeorientalis
AAAAAAAAAAAAAAAAAAATAGGCCTGTGTGCACAATTACATGCATAAGCGCATGAAATTTCTGCAACAATTTATAAGGAGATCTGTGAGTGCGCCGTGGGACTGGGGGTGGTAGGGTTAGGGATATGTAGCTTTTTAGTGTATGCTCTGAACTTACAGAAATGTTTGAAAGATGTCACTATGCACACATATCACATTTATAATTTTTAAAACTAGTTAACAATATGCTCCACAGATATTACAGGACAGCCAGCCAAAGGGGGATATCATTTTAGCCAAGCTCAGGCAGACTTCCTCCAGACTCAAGTTCCTGCTCGGAGGAGCTGAGTAGAAAAGCAGGGGAACCATAAGATGCTTTTCTGAGTTGAGGACTGAGTGCTGCCAATCTCCCTAGTCTCCAGGTCTCCAGCCTCTGCAAAGCTGGATTAACATGAGATGGGAATTATCCCCCAAATAGAAATCTGCTGTGGTGGATTTCTCCCTATTCTGAGGCCACAGGGTCCTTTGGAGTATCTGGCAGCTGAGATGTTTAGGAATGATAAGGTTTGCAGTAGGCAGCAGTTACATGGGGTCACACATCCACGGAAAGCCTCTCGACACCTTGACGTTAGTGAAACTTGGCTCCAGTGGACTTCCAAAGCATCCGCTACCAGGAAAGCTGGAGCATGTGAGCACATGTCCTGGAAGATCTTCAGGGACTATAGCTGCTGGAAGTTGAGTGATCACTCCTGATGGATTACCTTGAATAGGTTGGAGACCCAGGAAAGCCCATGCTCAGTTTATTATAAGGCCAAGTTTGGGGTTTGAAGCTCAGAACTGGGGGTTTCTTCCTCGGGTTGAGGAAGAAAATAGCTGAGAATCGTCTACAGCAACATGAGCAAAATAGAGTCACAGAGCTTTACGGAAGCCTCCTAATAGCTTATATCAAATGCCAATAATACAATGCTAATAATTATAAAGGTGCATCTAACATTTATTAAGTGCTTATTATTCACTTACTAGTTATACTCAGTTTACAGGTTAAAAAGCTGAGAATTGGAGAAGGTAAGCAAACTTCCCAAGGATATTACACACCCTGTTTTTGAGTTTCAGTTTGGCAAATAATTCAGAAATGTACTTTTAAAAAAACAAACATGGAATCGAACATTTTAAGAATTCATGAAGCACTTCTGCCCAAGGAAATGGAAGACAACTGCTTGCTAACCTATCACTGGAACCAATGAGTGGCATTTACAGAAGGGGAGATTTCTGTTCAGTATGAAGTATAAGCTTATTCATAATCAAACTATTCAATCGTGATGTGTACTTTCCTGAGAGGTAGTAAGCTCCCCATCACTGGGAATGTTCAAGCAGAATCACAATTACCACCTGTTAGGTGTAATATAGAGAAATGTGAGCAGCATATCGTTGGGTTCCATTTCAAATCTAAGTTCTGATGTTCCTGTGAGAATAGAGGCTTCACTTTGTTATGCTTTGGGTTGAACTGAACTGAAGCTTCTAATTGCACTAGGCTGGATTAAGTATATTTCCTGAGATTGTGGGGTTTTAAAAATGACAGTAAACACTTAAAAAGTGCTTATTATGTGTGTGGCACTGTTTAAAGTGCTTTACATAGATGAACACAGGTAATCCTTTCTACCACCCTAGTGAGGTACATATTATGTACACAGGATTTACATAAGATCCTAACCTCAAAATCTGGGAACCAAATCCACGCTCTTCAGCACTCTGCAATGTTTATGCTCCACGTAGTGAGACAGCTGCAATTATAGAACCCTACAAGTGGAGAAGAGTTTAGCTAAGACACTGCAGATAAATGAATAAACAGACAAAGGAAGTGGTTTGTTGCATAATAGGGAGTTTCTATCCATGTTTCTATAGTTATGTCGCCAAACCACAGACTGATACTAAGAAAAAAATCAGTGCCAGAAAAGCCTTGATATCATTAATATTCCTTGATTCTGAACTCAGTACAGGTCAGCTTAATCTAAAAATTTTAATTTAGTATGGGAAAAGAAAGATGAGGAGAAAACAATTAAAATAGCATTAGTAGAACATAAGTTCCCTAGCCTTTGTTTCTTTATTTTTTCTATAACAATAGGATTTTTTTCTCAGAGCAACAACCAGAAGACATTTACCATCCCTTACTGGATGCAATTCATGATGAGGTGCTGGCGGTACCATGGTGAGAGGCAAGGTCTTGGCACCTGTGCACTTCTGTAACTCAATGGTGCAGTTGCAGCCTCACAGCCAGACCACTGGTGTCTGGACAAGTGGCTTTGGGGTGTTGAGCAAATGCTTCATCTATCCACCCTTCAATTTTTCTCACATATGCAATGGAAATAATAGCACTTCTCTCATAGGATCCTTTCAAATATTGAATACATTAACTCATGTTATTTTAGAACAGTGCCTGGCACATAGTAAATCCTCAATTAGTGTTAACTATTAATATTAGCTGGTGTGAGGGGAAATGGAACATTTAAGTGTAAATCTAAATTTGCAAAGAGACATATAATGTTACTGAGTGGTATGTGAGAATCAGATGAGAGTTACAGATACTAAATATGCCTGGGTTCAAAGCAGGGTGAGATGGTTACAGGTGGGAGTGGTAGGGGCCACTGGGACAGACTCTCAAGGTGAAGAGAGGTGCAAGGCCAAGAAACAAATTCTTTTGCCCACCTTTGATGTGGCATACTTTGAAATGCTGTCACGAGTAAAATGTTCTCAGCTAATCTAAGGTGGCCTATGATATACACTTGACCACAAAGGAAAAAAAAAAAACAAAGAAGAGAATCAAAAAGTTAAACAATAGGTGGAAAACAATAATACATAAAAGAATTAAAATACACAGAGAAGTGACTTGTTATTTCCTTCCCAAATAAAACATACATATGTATAAAAATATGTGCTTAATATTTTGATATATGTATAAATACCTATCACTGAATTGTTTTTCACTTTTCCAGCTAAATTCCTCCATCAGATTACTCAAATTTCTTAGCTTTAAAAATAATTATTATTTTTGATATTGACCAGAGAAAGTGAAAAGCAATTGACAGAGGCATCTATCTATATAACATAAACATACACATTATATGTATATTTTCCACCAGGAGGGGAGCAAGTGTAACCTGCAAATGACTAAACTCTTCTTCCTGACTAATCTCATCTACTCCTCTTCCTACTTGTAAAATGATAAAAATTATTTACCTCATCTTCTTTTTATTAAATATCTGATCACTTGTTTTAATGTCTTCAGTACAGCTTTAACTGACTTACTAAATACGTAATGTCTGGATGCACTTAACAGTTTACAGAACTCTTTTCCATGCATTATCTCAGTTACCTCTCACAGTAATTTTGAGAGGAACACGTTACTCATTCTATTTTACAGATGTGGTAACTTAAGAGTAGAGTCTGTGTGACGTTCCCTAGATCCCACAGCTGTGAGTGGTCTGAGATCTGGGCTCAGGTGGTATGGGAATATTAGCAAAGTTTTCAGAAATGACTGTTATACATTTAAGGGTCCTCAGTTGGCTGGTTAAAAAAAGAAAAGGGGGGGGTGCGCTTCCCTGGTGGCGCAGTGGTTGAGGGTCCGCCTGCCGATGCAGGGGACACAGGTTCGTGACCCGGTCCGGGAAGATCCCACATGCCGCGTGAGCGGCTGGGCCCGTGAGCTATGGCCGCTGAACCAGCGCGTCTGGAGCCTGTGCTCCGCAACGGGAGAGGCCGTGACAGTGAGAGGCTCGCGTACTGCAAAAAAAAAAAAAAAGAAAATGGGGGGACATTACAGACTTATATTTGAGTCTCTGCCTATAAATTTTTTAGTGTTGACACTTATTTGTCTTATCTTATTTCATTTTTATTTTTGCTTTCCCTGTTGAAAGCTAGAGAGTTATTTTTCCTCACAAGCTTCCAAAGCCTGCCAGGGTCAGTAACTAATTCCCACAACCCCTGACTATGGTCTGGGCTTTATTCTTCAGGGCAGGAAGAGAGGGAGTAAAGCAGAGACACACAGGATGGCTAGGTCCTGGGAAATTTTCCCAGGAACTGTCCTATTGTTTATCCTCATTAGGGATTAAAGTAAATTGTTAAAGCTATGGCCTGGGTACTGGCTTCATTGGCGCCAGAAAATGTGGCCTAGGTCAGCAGAGCTACTTCCTACTGTAAAACCCTTTAGCAGAAGTGCTGACTCATAACAGGCTTGCAACAATGTAAGGAATTTTTACAAAGACCTGGGGGACAGGGCTGTTGGAGCAGAGGTTAGCTGGAAGCCCAGGATAACCTAGAAGCCTATTCATAAGCAATTCTTGGCCACCAGAAAAGAGAGGAGGTTCACCCAATACTGGAAATAGGAACTCATGGCCTGATGGCCCCTATGGAATTGAGTCTCGCAAGTGTAAGGAGTGAGAAAAAAGGATTAAGAGAAACTTCATGGATTAGGGAAAATAGAAGGGGGAATGTACCTCCAAAAAAGGCAAGTGGATTGTAAAGGCAAGGAAGGAGCAGGCTTCAGTGGTGTTATGGTTACTTTTATGTGTCGACTTGGCTAGGCCATGGTGCCCAGATGTGTAGTCAAACATTATTCTGGATGTTTTCGTAAGGGTGTTTTTCAATGAGACTAACATTTAAATGAGAAGATTCTGAGTAAAGCAGATTTGCCTCCATAATGTGGGTGGGCCACTTCTAATCAGCTGAAGGCCTGAATAGAACAAAAGACTGACCTTCCCGAGCAAGAGGAGATTCTGCCAGCAGATGGCCTTCATTTGACTTGAACTACAGCACTGGCTCTTCCCTAGGTCTGCAGGCTGATGGCCTTAGAACTTGAACTGCTTAGAATAAGATTTGCTAGCCTCCATAATTGCATGAGCCAATTCATTAAAATAAATCTTTTGAGATAGAGATAGAGATAGAGAGATATGTATCTCCTATAGGTTCAGTTTCTCTGGAGAACCCTAACACAGGTGGGCTGCAGTCCTCAGCCTACAAGGATGGGACTTGAAGCTGGTGAACAAAACCCAGGGATTGAGCACCAAGCCAAACTGTGACTATCTGGCAAGTATTTGGGTACTGATCTCACTCTTGGCTTCTTAATTTTCCAACATTAATTTCTCCTTGCTAACTTTTCTTACTTTTAATTGAATACATCCTATTATATATTATGTGTTATAAATCACCTTAATTCCTTTTTAGGATAAGTCAGAAGAATAAATAAATAGACCCTCATAATTTGAAGGAATTATTTATGACTAGATTTTGATTTCTACATATAAGGAAGAAACATATGAATTATCCAAACCTAAGAAGAAAATGTTGAGGAAAAAGGAAAGTATTCTAGTAATAGAACAGAAAGTATTGAAATTAATCCAGAGGACAAAACATCAAACCACAGAGATACAAGCAAGAACCATAAACTCTATATTAAAAAATAAAAAAGGATGAGTTATGAAAGAAGGAAATGAGTTATTTGTTCGTATGCCTACCCAAATTTTTATGAAACTTATATATTTAAAAATATTTTCTGGTGTGAGAAAATTAAAGGGTTCAAGGATATGACATATAAGTAATGAAAACATGATGCTATGTTGTCTTTGTACATATACTTTTCAAAATGTGTATGCTTCTAACTCTAAAATATTTTTCTAAATGAAAAAAATGCAGGTAAAATTTCATGCTACGTCAATAAGAGGATTTTAGGGCACTTCTGACTCTATGATTACAGCAAGACACTAAAAAATCATGAGGAACAAATAACAGTGAACTCAGAATGTCACACCACAAAAGGAGAGTAGGAATGAGAGGAATCCACCCACCTGGCCACACAAGAACCTGGCCAGGGTGAAACCAAACCACGTAACAACATTGAGAGAAAGCCCATAGACTTCAGCAAGAAGCATTCTTCATCTAGTAACTCATTTTTCTTAAACAGAAAATCTCCTTCAATCTGATTTCCCTGCTCTCCTGCATTGTATCACACCAATCCAACCATGAATTAATGACACTGTAGTGGCAGCTCATAGATTGTATGATAGTCCAGGAAGGAGGCCAGATATTTTCCCCAAGTCCCAGGCTGGCGCATTCCTTCCACTGAATTTCTTCTAATCTGGAGGGGATCGAGGGGGAGCAGTGAGGAGTTGTGGGCTTTTCACTGGGTAACTTTCATTTCCATTTCATATTCTAGTGATTGCCAAGGAAACCATGTTGAGGTTTTCAGCCACTGGTAGCAAGCCCTTCAAGTTGTCATTAAAACAAACTTGAAGAAAACAAAGTAGAGCTATAAAAACAGGAACGTTTATTTTTTTAGGTTTCTTTCTTTACAAACACAACTCTGCTCAAGTTCCTGTATAACTCATGAGATGCTTTTGTGGTTAAGCCAGAGGGCCGCTATATTTAGAAAATATAACCCCAGAAACAGTGGTCGTTAGATGGTCATTGATTTCAATATAACTTCTAATCTCCCAAGCAGAAACTTTAAAGAGGTCACATATCTGGAACATTGTCCAGCACCCACCCTCTGAAATGCCTTCCCTGTATACCTTTATGTGTGTGAAATCTGTAACAGTTTATTTTATGAGCAATAGTTTCACTTATTAGCATAGACAGAAAAGATACTTTAGTTCCACAGTGAAAGTTTTATGGATCTTGAAGATTACAACCTGTTAAATAATTCTTTCCTCTGAGCACATCTGATCTCTTAAACTAGTTAGAAGATACCATGCATTTAAAGAATATTAACATGAGGTTAAAAACAGGAAGAGGTCTTTAAAACACTGATAGGGTAATGGCAACTCGTGATAAAAAAAAAAATCAATGTAAGAGAATGGAAAGTTCTTCTGATAAGAATCTATATGATGGAAAAGTATGCATAATGAAAACAATGTTTTGAGATCTTTAAAAAAATGAGATCTTAAAAAAATGCACGGCCTTTACTTTTTAACTCTTTTATTAATCTAATAAATGTCAGCAGTTAAAAAAATCAAATAGTAGTAAAGGCTTATACTGAAAAATAGCAGTTCTCTGGCCCATGGGCATCCACCCCCAGTCCTGATCTCCAAAAGCAACCAGTTTTAAATCCTTTAGCTTTATCTTCTGTTTACCTCTATATTACTAAATGATAAGTTTAATCTCTTTTCTGAGAATATTAACTAGAGGTCTGTCTGTTATCTCTGCTTTCAATCTCTCTTATATATTTGGAGGTTTTCCTCCAATACCTGATTATCTCTGCCCTTAAAGAGGCACTAAAAATTGGACTGAAAACTCTAGATTTGGGAGGTGGTGGGAGGTGGGTGGAGCGTGCGTAAGGAAAGAGCTGTGTGTGGTGAGAATGCCAAAGCTCCCTCCTGTGGTGGAGTTTGGGGGGCTTTTTGTGTTTTGTTTTGTTTTGTCTAGAACTATTCTACAAAATTGTTTTCTAGAAAAGAGCTCTTGAATTTCCTGCCCGGCTGAAGGCCAAATCCCTTGAGGGAAAAGGGCGGACAATAGTTTAGAGCCCTCAGTCAATAGGTCACTTTTCAAGAAAACCCCAATTTTCACTGCCAGCCTGTCCTCTGTCTTTGAAGATTTTAAATAAGAGAGGGAAGTGTTTAAGATATAAAGATAAGGGGGGGAAATCAGGATACAAAATTGTATACACAATTTAACTAAATTCAAATGTACATGAAGTAGCTAGAAAGAAATACACCAAAATATTGAGTGGTTATGGTTATTTCTAAACAGTGGCACAAAATGTGATGATTATTTCCTTTTTGATACTGTTATTTTCCAAAATTTCCACAAAGTATAGGCATTAATTTAAATATTAGGGGAAAATACTCGATTTTTAAAGACACGTATCAGGATGCCAAAAGGAAAACCCACAGAAGTAGGTACATGTTGGTATCCAAGTAAAAGAGTTTTTCTGCCCTAGCTGAAAGGGTATAATTATTTACTATTAATATTTAGGAAATATGAGGATATTAAGAAATATCTCCTTGATAGATTCAAATACTGAAATGGCCTCTTGTGTACCAGAATCCAGCTCAAGAAATAGATCACTGCTAACTTTGAAGCTCTCTGGAAGCTTTGCCTCAGTCCTTTTCCCCACTCACCAGAATTGTATTTGCCCTTGGTTTTTCATTAGAGTCTTATCACCTAAACACAGGCTATGGCCTAGCTTTGCATCTTTTGAATTTTATACAAATGGAATCAAACTGTATGTATTATTCTACAAGTTGCTTTTTTTCACCCCATATTATGTTTGTGAGTTTTGTGAATAATTCTAGTTTATATTTTTATTCCAATGAACACTTCTATTATTACATCTTTATTTAACATCTTTGTTCTCCATTTCTTTAGACAGTATCCATTAGTTCCCTCTAAAACTGATAAGAAATTAGCACATTTACATTTCCTCCCTGGTGACTCCAGCAGGGGTAAGAAGACAAACTTTATTGTTATTGTTTTGTTCCTTTGATTTATCAAGATATTCTGCTTTCTGATTTCTCCAACTTCATTTTTAGTCCTTAAAAGTATAAAAATGTACATTATTTTTACAAGCAAATTTTGAAATTTTTTGATATGTCACTAATTTTACACTCCCCCAAATATCTTGTATTTGTGAATTAAATATATGCGTTAATGTACGAATATGGACAAATAATTACATTACACACAAAAATAGAACTTCTGAAAGGATAAAAATATTTTCTTACCTTTCCTCACTGAATTATCACATTGCCCCCACGGTGGGGGGGGGTGGTATAGACACCCTCTTGATTTAGATGAGTAGTCCTCAATCTTTTCAGGAGCACGTATCCTTCTGAGAGTCAAATTAACATTACGAACTCTAAGAAAAATGCACACATTTTCTCATGATTTCAGGCACCTCACAATTCAGGAATTCCCTAGGAACTCAAGATGAAGACCCTGCTTTACATATTGAAAATTATTGGGATTATAGACATTGCCAATTTCAGAATCTCTTTGTACTAAAGAGAGAAATGAAACATAGTGGAGCCATTTGACAAGATAGAAACATCATAGTTGACTTAACTGTGCTTGGTTAAATATGTGATAACTCCTTCAGATAACCTCTCCAACAATACCATAGTTCAATGGAGAGATCTTCGTTCTCTCTCATCGTCTCTCCTTTCCTTCCTCTCCTCTTTGCTGTCCTATTCTGTGCCTCTCTCTCATCACCCCCCTCCCCTTCCTCTTCAATTTCTCCTCCCCACCCACCGGCAAAAACAAAACCCAACACTCGGGATTAGATTTTCTTGAGCAAATGGGCTCCACCTACTGGTTCTTTAAGGAATTTCATATTTAAACAGAACTTGAGAAACTGGAGACACTCTCTGATATGTCAATGGAAGTAATTTTAGTACCTGAGAAGACCTTGGTAATTTATAGATTAGGATTTCTAAAAATCTGAACTTCATTCCTAATTTATCAAACATGTAACTTGGAGCATTTATTATTCTAATATATTCTCTTATATGTAGAAACATGGTAATGTTTTAACCCTTATTAAAATCACACCCAACTTGTCCCTTTTGATTCCCTTCTTCCCTATTCCGTTTGCTCAGTGAGCTGCTCTCAGGACCCTTTCTTGACACCTTTTCCCTGCTTACTTCTCTGCCCCCAGTTCAGTCTTTGACTCTCCTTTCTTATTACACTGCATGTACTTCCTCAGATGGCTCACCTACTTTTTCAATTATCGTTTTCACACAAACAACTGGTAAATATATGTTTCTAGACTACATTTCTTTCTCCTGAGCTTTAGACTCACATCTCCAAATACTGGTAGAGGTACCTTGCAGGCATGCCAGGCTGATCAAATTCACTCTCCTCATTTTTTTGAATGGCATCCAACCTGTTCTAGTTATACATTGCTGTTTTACAAGCCACTTCAAATGTAGTGACATAAAACAGCAACCATTCTATTATGCTCACGGGTTCTGGGAGTCAGGAATTCTGTCTGAGAGAGCACAGCAGGGACAGCTAGGTAGAGCTGAGCGGACCATCTTTTGCTATTACAAGAGAGACACCATATCTCCCTCACATTACTAAAACAGGTAGGGAGGTAAAGATGAAAAGGAGGTGGTTATTCTTTCTTTCATTGATATGTGTACATTATATTTAAGTACCACTCTCTTGTTGAATAGCACATAAGATCAAGTACACATTAAAGAATTAAAAATTACTCTCAGCAGAAGTAAGTTAATCTGTATTGATATAGTGGACAATGTCACCTGCCATTTCTGTAAACAAAGGATATTTTGGCCATAAAGCTATCAGCCACTGCAGCTGCCCCCAACAGTACACCCTGAGGGGAATTCAGGATGGAGAAAAACAGGATACCCGGCCTTAGATAGTTAAGATGCATGTCAAAGGAGTCATTTCAATGAGCTCAGGCTCTTGCATCTTCTCATACATAGAAAGGCAGTAAAATCATTACCTAGAGATGTCTGGGATTTTTTGTGATTAGCAGTAATCTTTTGATGTTCGACTAGTTTTGCTTTTCTTTCCAGCAAAAACTCCTCTATATCCTGGCTGCTCCCTTTTCTCTTTGGAACTGTTCCTCAGAGCTACCTGAGAGGCTGCCATCCTGGGCTATAGTGCTCAGTAAGGTCACCAAATAAAACATTATTCTTGGGGCTTCCCTGGTGGCGCAGTGGTTGGGGGTCCGCCTGCCGATGCAGGGGACGCGGGTTCGTGCCCCGGTCCTGGAGGATCCCACATGCCGCAGAGCGGCTGGGCCTGTGAGCCATGGCCGCTGAGCCTGCGCGTCCGGAGCCTGTGCTCTGCAACGGGAGAGGAGGCCACAACAGTGAGAGGCCGGCGTACCGCGGGGGGGGGGAAGCATTATTCACTTGCTGGTAAACAATAGAGGCATTCAACTAGTACAACTTAATTGTGAAACTTTAGTTTTGTACCTTCCTAACCATCTCTTAAGAAAATACATCCATGACAGAGTCAATGTGGCAACTCTAAATGACCACAAAGCCAATCTGCTTTCCTAAGTAACTGAATTTGTGTCAACTCATTGAAACCATGGTGGATTAGATTATGCCCAGTTTTAACATTCAAACATGTTTTGAAATGTGAACAGGAATTAATAGGTGAAGGATACTTTAAAATACTGATGAGTTTAACTTGTGGAATCAAAACCAAGTGCAGAGATTGGAAGATGGGAATGCAATTACCTTGCTCTGCTGGTATATGCTGGTGTGTATGGGGCATAAAACCACCTGTAGAAACAAGTCTGAGAGGTTTTACATTGCATGACCCATGACTCAGTTTCAGGTTACAATGTAATGATACTTACTTAGTCAAGCCATATTGTAGATGTTCAAGCTTCACTATCTTAAATGTGCTAATTTAGATTTATTATGAAACTGGAATTTACATGTGTGTTTCTTTGGAAAGAAGGACCGACTTTCTTTAAATGTGGGATTTCAAATACATAGTTAATATTTGTGGCAGGGATAATACAAACATCCTTGAAAACAATTTCTAAATGGGCTCTTAAAAGATGTATACTGGGAACTTCTATCTTCACAGACTAGGAAGGAGACAGTTGTAAAGTAAAACATTAAGCTTGATACCACAATATACTATTACAAAACAATGTTGGAAGACAAAGGTTAACAGGTCATTCATAAGGCAGCAGACTTTAGAAATGAGGAAAGACCCACCTTAAATATTTTGAAGTACAGTGTGCTCTGAGTGACTACATGAATACAGACTGTGATGACAGCAATACTAAAGGTAAAAATGTGCCGAAGGGGACAAAAAGAGATTCCAAGCAGAGATAGCAGCAGCCTGAGCACAGGTCAGATGGAAGAGACTTGGGGAATGTTCAGAAAAATGCGGAGTGGTGATACGCAGTCTGAGGCTGAAGCGCAGGGGAGGCATGGAGGAGAAGATAAGGCTGAAAAGAGACGTCTGTGTCAAATGGTGGATTGCTTTCAATGTCAGATTGAGTTCAGGAACTTTTCTGCAGGAGAAGGGAGGATGCTTAAAATATTTGAGGAGGGCAGTTAAGAATGGGATTTAGTGAAGTAATTTTTTAAAACATCTTTATTGGAGTATAATTGCTCTACAATGGTGTGTTAGTTTCTGCTTTATAACAAAGTGAATTAGTTATACATATACGTATATTCCCATATCTCCTCCCTCTTGAGCCTCCCTCCCACCCTCCCTATCCCACCCCTCTAGGTGGACACAAAGCACCGAGCTGATCTCCCTGTGCTATGCAGCTGCTTCCCACTAGCTATCTATTTTACATTTGGTAGTGTATGTATGTCCATGCCACTCTCTCACTTCATCCCAGCTTACCCTTCCCCCTCCCCGTGTCCTCAAGTCCATTCTCTAAGTCTGCGTCTTTATTCCTGTCCTGCCCCTAGGTTCTTCAGAACCTTTTTTTTTTTTTTAGATTCCATATATATGTGTTCCCATATGGTATTTGTTTTTCTCTTTCTGACTTACTTCACTCTGTATGACAGACTCTAGGTCCATCCACCTCACTACAAATAACTCAATTTCGTTTTTTTCTTATGGCTGAGTAATATTCCATTGTATATATGTGCCACATCTTCTTTATCCATTCATCTGTCGATGGACGCTTAGGTTGCTTCCTGTTCGGTGAAGTAATGCTGAAGGGAGAGAATGGAGGTCAGAGTGACCAGAGGCAGGTAGGGTATGGCAAATATTCAGGTGAGAGGGAATGTGGGACCAAAGTAGAGTCATGGCAGGGGACAGAGGCAGGAAATAAGAAACATTTCAAAGGTGGACTCAACAGGATTTGATTAGGGCAATAAGGGAGGGAATGCCAAATCTATTTTGGGTTTTGGGTGTGAAAGGCTATGTGGTGATTTTGAAGATGATCAAAAATCTCTGACACTCCTCCCATTGAGAGCTGGGGTCTCATTCCCTCCCCGGTGAATCGGGAGCTGTTCGTAGCAACTCACTTGTAACCAACGGAATGTGAAGGACGTGACACTACATAACCTCTGGGGCTAGTGCTCTTCTGTGTCTGGCTTCTTTCACTTGGCATAATGACTTTCTGATATTCACCCATGTTCTTGCCTTTATCAATAGATGTTCCTTTTCATTGTTGAGTAGTATTTTAACATATGGATATATAATAACTTGTTTATCCATTCACCTGCTGATGGGCAGCTGTGTTATTTCTAAATTTTGGCTACTGAGAATAAAGCTGCTATGAAAATTCAACTGCAAAATTTATATTTTTCTTGGGTAAAATACCTAGGAATGAGGAACTATGATTTTAGTACTAAGAAATAGTTATCTTCCCTATGTCAATTACCCTGGAAAAAATGAAAAATACAAACATTTCTTAGTCATATTTCGTAATAAAATTTATCAGCACACCTGTTGTAAGAGTTGAAGAATTCATACATTTTCCAGCTCTACAGAGTCACACATGATCATACATTCAACATATTCCAAGATAATGCTTAATAATATGTAGGAAGATAACATTCCTTACAAACTTCAATATATTATGAATAAAATATTCACATTATTATATGAACACAGAAATCTTGAGAACTCTGTTGTGATTTTCTCTTAAGAGCAAAGGTAAAAGTTGCAGAATCTCTAATTTAAAAAGAGGACTATTTCAATTAGGCCATATTCAAGGAAATACATTTATAAAATGCCTACATGCTTCTTACACTAGTTATGTCTGCTTTAATTAGAGAAGGAAAATGTTTCTCATTTCCTAAATTCACAACATCCCCAGGACTGTTCTTAGTCTAAACCTCCATACAGAAATGTCTGGAACAGAATTTTTTAGGTATCAGAATCAAAGGGGATAAGCTTTCACATTCAAAAGTGCAAAGAATCTCAGCATCAACAAATTATAGTTCTACAAAAATCAAAATTACAACTTAGATATCCCTTGTTTAAATAACAGTGATGTCACTTTAGAGTTAACTACAGGTAATCACTGAATTGTAACACATGCAGAGACTAAGAAAATTTCAAGTATTCCTAAATATCTATCATTACAAAAGTGAATATTTTACAATATTATGATCTCTAGAGAAAGATTATATAAAGATTATGATCAAAGCAACTTCAGTAATGACAAAGTAAAATTTTTACTTTCATTTCCAGTTGCTTTCTAAAATTACTAGTCTATCTCATTGAATTAATGAAAATAAAATTTGTCCCACAACAGATTTTTGTGGCTGAAACTAAACCTTTAAAAAATATATGAAACAAAAAAATAACACGAGAAGTTTCCTGATACTAATTCTAATATTTAGATGCCCTAAACCAATTCTTGGAAATTGTCACTGTTTGTAAACTAGTCATATAAAATGATTCTAAAAGTATAAACGAGTTTTACATCAACCAGTTGACTCTGACAAGCTGCCACCTCACCACCCACCACTGACGGCATCCAGCAGAAGCCTGTGGTGCTTAAAACACATTTCACCAGGAAAGGAGGCGGACTCCAGGGCGGAGAAGACTGGAGCTCTGAGACACAGGTAACTAAGTGCCACACAGTGGCGGTGGTGTCAGCCAGTGGAGCAGGGGGCCCATTGTGTGTCCCCCAGACCCTACGAAGACTGCTCTGCCTGCATCAATGCACCCAGTCCCTTGGATGGCGCAAAACGTCCAGAATTTCAGCTTCTTTGGAGTTCTCTGAGGGTGAATGCATGTACTCCCATCTATGCAGGTTCAAAACAGAAGCAAAAAACGTAACAACAATAAAAAATAAACAAACAACATACATAGCTCTTTATCTAAAATAAATGAAAAATAAAATTCTAAGAGTAATAAAAAGACTTATACCTCTTTGTCTCCACTAGGCTTTTAAAAAAATATTTGCTGCTAAAGAAATAAAGTTTCTTAATAATTCCTGAGCACACTCTAGCTAATATTAATATTCCAGAGCCAAAACATACTTTTACTATAAACCAGGGTTTCATAAAGTATAGAACCTCAGGTGATCCATGGGCAAACTTTTAGCTTAGTACTTTGGCATTTTTTTTCATGTGTTATTTTCTATTTATGACAGAAATGTTGGTTTGCCTTTAATTTTCTCTCTGAAAAACTAAGAGTATAAAATTTAAGTAAATAATACCTCAGATTATATATAAATCTACAAATATGGTCAAAATGGTCAAACTGTAGCATGAAATCTGGCAAACACTGGTTTAGATCAGAGGCTGCAAACTCTTCCTGTAAAGGGCCACATAATAAATACCTTAGGCTCTTGGGGCCACATACCTTTTGCAGTCTCTTGCCTACTCCTTTTTTGTTTGTTTTTAATAATCCTTTAAAAATGTAAATTCCATTCTTAGCTTAAGGGCTGTACATAAACACAAGTGGACCTAGATTTGTCCTGAAGCCTTAAGTTTGCAGACCCCTGGTGCAGACTTTAAGAAGCTAAAAATAACCTGTTGCATAAATGTTGTTCAGTTGAGCAGGGGATTGATTTATAATCCGCCCTTACCTGCAGTTTGGAATGTGCGTTATAATTAGAGGCCAGCAGAGATCAGGTAGACTACCCGAGGCCTTAAGATCTCATGTCTACTTTTTAATCACATCTTGCCTCTAGGGTGGCAAGAACACCTAACAGTGATGTGCATGAGAATCCAGCCAAGGACATGAGATCCCACGAGCAACAGCTAAACAAGAACAGAGCCAATGCCATTCTGAATGTAGTGACAATGGTAGAGGGTACTGATCTCACAAGGCTAGATCTGCACAGCAGAATGACGCAAGGCAGACCTTCAATGCCAGCCAGTCCATTCTCATTTGGATATTTAAACTCATGGAGAAAAGAAGATTCTAGCTCTTCTAAAATAAGCAATGGTCATATTTTTTCTGATCTTTTCTGTTTCAGTCTGGATACACACCATTCTCACTTCCTCAAAGCCAAAAAAAGTCAACTGTAGATCTTTATTAACCTAACAGCACCAACATAAATAGATTTTAAAATTCCCCACAGAGATTCAATTAACCTTTATGGAAGCACACCATGGCAGCACGTAAAGCATCTGAAATAATCCTGCATACTTTCATACAAGCTTAATACTTCATAGTGGAGAATAAGACCTTTCCCCACAAGTGCAATCATTTCCAATAAAATTAAAGAGCTGTTATGTTCACATAAATCTGCTTTGCTCATAGCTCTTCCTAGAAAATTACCAAGTAGGAACAGTCAATCTAGCTCCCTAGACACCATCATCCACCCTATCTTCTCACTCCCTCTATCCTTTCCCTGCTCTCACATATAAAGCTATATCATTTATCCTGCCACCCCTTAAAAAATTTTTTTTGATTTTCCTGTGATTTTCCTGTGATTTTCTTATATAGGCAGCAAGGTCAAAACCAATGACGTCTTTAGGAAAGACATTTGTGGTGTCAATGTCCATGTTTTGTGGGGATTAGAGGATTGTGGGGTTAGGGAATAACTATTATTCTTATGAGTTATTCTTACCGGGCGGTGAGAGGTAAAGACATCAAGATGCTTTCGATCCTGGATCCTGGAGTGAAGAGGCCAAACTTTGTACCCCGATCATACAGCAGGTTAAATTCTACATACCTGACATACAGACATCAAATAAGATTAAGGGTTGGCTGAGTAAACCCTTTCTTAAGATTAGTCCATAACAAATACTTAAAGTGGGGGGCACCTTCCCACCACCTCCCACCCCATCAGCTGGAACTGGCAGAGAAAACACCAAGTCTCGTCAGTTGAGTTTTCGCCATCTGGAAAGGCATAAAGAAAAGGCTATTCTATCCAACAAACAATAGGATATAGATTCAGCCCCAATATAGAGCAGTTACAAAACAATAAGGTTATGTTTTCCAATAAATAAACAGAAACACAAAGCTTAGAACTTGAAGGTACAAAAACAATTAAGAAAAGCAAATGGCACCATTTACCAGGATAAAACAGCTCTTTCTGGCCCTCACCTAGAGTCTGAGATGCTTTACAGTCAAAGACTTCATTTCACTGCTAATAACTCACACGAACTAAGACAGTGTAAGGCTCTTGTAATTGAAAAGCCAAGAAAAGATTACAGAAATCTATTAATAATTACTAATATATTCTAGATATTTCCTTTTCTTAAAATAGTTAACAGCATTAATAAGCAGTCTTCCTGCAAATTAATGACAAAGTCATAATAGAAGGTACTGATTGAGTTGCAGTGCTCAGTCCTTAGCATCAACTAAAACCTGGTTCAGGATATTAGTTTTCCATGAACTGCCACAGAGTCATATCTAAACTCCGTCTAGCTTAAAAATCCGTGATTGCCTTTAACATCATGAGATCCTTTGTAAAAGGGTCTCCTCTCTCCAATTTCAAAAGATAATTTCTACTACCCAAAAGAATTGAGAATGATCCATAAATCTGAAAATTTCAATAGTCCCCCTTCGTATCATTTCTCAACTCACTCAAAAACTACTCTCTTGGTCTAAACTTCCCTCAGATATTACCGTTTATGCATGGGTTACTGTATTTAATCTTGGTCTAAACTTCCCTCAGGTATTACCGTTTATGCATGGGTTACTGTATTTAATCACAACTAGGGAAAAATATTCTCTAGATTCCCACAGTCCTTCAATTTTTAGAAAGCAACCTTCACTGTGGAAACTTGCCAAAGGCTCTGAGAAAATTTAAATAAATTAACATTCATGGATCCCTTTCTAGTCCTCACCATTTATTTATCACTGATTGAGTTCTGTGCACTAATAACTAATACCTTCTTATGTCTGTTTCAAAAGATAATTTAAATGGATCTTCTTAACTTCTTCCTAAGACCATGGAAAAGAACTCCAGTCTCTCAGCTCCCTTTTTCACCCCTGATGTTACCCTCCTGAAACATGATATTTAAGGGATGGCTGTGACTCTCTGTCTGTACAGATGTCTTGTTCAAAGACCCTTGTAAGGAGCTCCCAAATGAGCCTCTATAGGATCCCTGTGCTGCTTTTCTGTTCTGAGCGAACAATGCTCCTTTCTGTATATCAGCCTGACTCTCACCAGGTTTTGCTTAGATCTGATCTTTCTGATCCTTTCCATACATTCATCCTCTCCGAGGTACCTACAAACTATGAACCTTAACCACTCCCTTCAATTTAACTGATACCTACACCGTATCCTGTCTCCCTTTCCCAAAATACAGCAAAACAAAAAAGGAGACTAAGACTGGAGGTTCAAGGTCTGGGGAGAGAATAGTAGTAACTGAGGACAAGAGACTCAATGAGATAGCCAAGTAAGAGGCTGCAAAGTCAAAAGAGAAGCAGCTTAACCACTGCAGGGGAAAGTCATACAGAAGGGGATGCGAGGAAGTGGGGAAGAGTAACACAGATAATGGGTTATGAATGCCGCGTAAGAAAGTGAAGACAGGGCTCATAACCGCAGCCAAGAGCTGGGGTTATCTTAAGCCCCAGAGATTTCTGCCATTTTAAGGCCCAGAGATATGGGTGGTAGAAGGAGCCTCTCTTTGAAAGTACAGTCACCCACCACATCACAGAAAATCAACCTAATACCTCACGCTTCTGCCTAATTCAAAAAACACGGACATGAAATGATACACACAAATGGAACTTTCAAAATATGTTGTCAATTAATAATAAAAAACAAAACAAACAAAATAAAACATCACTCCTATGTCCAAGAAGTTTTCAAGGCTTCACACCTCATTAGTATTCATGAAACCTGCCAGCTTTGCGTAAGAAATCTTACGCAAAACCAGAACATTGCACTTTCCACAGAGTTTTTCTTTTTTTAGTTTCTTGTTTGTTTTTTATTGGAGTTTGTTGTTGTTGTTTCCACAGAGTTTTAAATTATCCTCTTAGGATGGTCTTCCCCACTAAACTGTGAGCTTTTCCCAGCATGGTCCCTAGCCATAGGAGGCACCTAATCAACTCAAGTGAAGGGAAGGAGTAGTAAAGGTGTATCTGGGAAATCACGGGACCAAAAAAAAAAAGTCCCAAAACAGATGCACTGTTAAAGAACTGTCTAACAAGAACACTTAATCAATTCTCATTTTCCCAAGTTTATAAACAGGGAGCAAGCAAGCAGAGGTAGTCCTAAGAAAGAATAAACAACAAACATTTATCTTGAGACTTTGAACATTATCTAAGTTGACCTTTTAGCTTTACCTCCTTAAGTACCCAAAGTTTCATATGCCTGAGACAAAATTAACATAAATGAGAAAATCCATTTTATAGCCATGGACCAGTAGTACACGTGCAATTAAGATGGTAATGAGAAACCGCTGTGAGAGGGAAGACTGAAAAATTTGGAGCTGATTCACAATCACACCCCCGCTGAAGATGACCTCACGCGGGTCACCCAACTGAGCTCACCAAGCTGCCTGCACAATGCAGGGTGGCTAAGGTGAGCATCACAGTCAGAAATAAGACCTACTTAACTTCATTCACATCTAAGAAAGTCTGCAAGTTTTGAAGGCACGAGGACCTGGTTCCACACCTGGGATCTTTTATTTACTAGCTGTGTAAACTTGGGCAAGGGACTTACTTTGCTAAGTTTTGTCATCTGTAAAATGATGATAATGACACCAATCTCACAGCTTTGTGAAGAAATTTAGATGCAAACTGCCTAACATATTAGCCAGCACATATTAACATCTCCATAATTAATAAATACTATCATTAAGTGTAAATAATTTCTGAAGTGATTATTTTCATCATAACACCTTCCATGAAAACCTAAAGATAAATGAAAAAAATGTGTGTTTACAAAGCAGCAAAAACATTAAATGATTCCCCTATCTTGGCGTAAGGCTGGAAGGTATTGCTAGAAGAAACTATAAGAAATCAGCAGAAATAAATTCAACAAGTTCTTACTATAGGCCTAATATGGTTCTCTAATGTACACACAAGTTAAACAAACCTTGCTCTTTTTATAATACTATTTTATACAATGTTTCTTAATTCACTTGATATTTATCTAGTTATGAAAAGAAATTAGGGTGAGTATTAACAAAACTCTGACAAAGTATCTGCCCAAGACAACATATCATCCACTCTTATTACGGCTGCCGCACTTCCCGACCTCCTACCCACCCCAGAGTTACGCAATGAGACGGTTCATTCTCCGGTCACTCACTCACCGTCCTCTCCGGAGCTGCTGCCACAACTTCTCCCGGGGGGTGAAGGAGTCATCACAGTGCTTTTTCACAAGGGGGATATAAGAAGGAATGACAGCCTGGGCACAGCTCTGCACAAAGCAAAAGACCTCCTCCTTGGATGGAGAGTCAAGGTCATCAAAAAAGATACCCCCGATGCCCCTCCGCTCCCCACGATGGGCTATAAAAAAGTAATCGTCACACCTGGAAAATACAGTAAGGCCAAATCAGGGACCAAAGAGGAAAAAACAGACAGACATGAAAATCAGTGTGAGCATTTCAGCTTAGAGCACCATCCCTGACTAATGCCAGCACAGCGCCCTTACTTTTTGTCCATGTCTGAAAATGAAACTAGAGTTTTAGACAGATTTCCTGCAGTTATCAACAACGAAGAAAATGCTTACACTTTTACCTACAAAGCAACAGGCAAGCTAATACATGTCTATCTGAAGATGTGGCACTCTAAGACCTTTACTGAAAAGAAACAGAGTCCACTATTAATACTGTATTTCCTTCTTTTTTTTAAAGCACTGTATCTCTTAAAACAAGTGGTGCTGCTGCCCTCAGAAGCACTGCTACTTTTGCAGCAGGCAGGAATCCTCTACCAACAATGACACAAACCAGGTCCTTGATGGAGTGCTAACCCCTAAGCTGTCTGAATCAGTTCTTATTCACCAAAGGAAGGCAGAGTAAATTATCTCTAAGGTCTCTTTCGGCAATAAAATGTGATGACTCTATAGCATGCATAACTCAGGGGGAGGGTTGGTGGAAGGAAATGTTAGAATAAGAGTCTTCAGAACATTAAAGGTTGCCCTTGTGAACCAGCGCATGAAACTATCAATTTGTTCTTGAGTCTTTCCCCACCTGTGCCTACTAGAGCAGATTTCCTAAGCCTTTCCTAATTGCTAAATTTGCAGTATAGTTTACATCCTGGAAATAGTTTTCATTATCTCTGTATAATGAGGGTTCCTAAATAGAAGACCTGTACAAACAAAAACTAAAAACTATTGAAAAGGTTATCTTAAAAATAGCCTTAATGGCTTAAAGTTAAAAAAAAAAAAAGGCAGTAGATGCAAATCCCTAGAACTGATGTGCTGGTATAATTCACCTTGACTGTTACTTCCTGGCTTTTCTTCACAGGTACATTTTATTAACAGAATTAAAGTATATCCTGAGCAAGGCTGTAAAGCCAGCTTTAACTAAATCATGTTATTTCCAAATCTCTTTTCATGATATTATGAAATGAAGAGATTTACTAAATATGTATACTAAAACTTTTTGGCTAGCCCGCATTCTAGATATTTTATTAATACTACTCAGATAAAGTTCTTCAGTAACAGCAATAAAAGGAAACCAAAAAAAAAGAGAGAGACAGAATATGTACCCCACCAATCCTCCTCCTGAAAGGAAGCTGATTTGTAAGAGAAAAACAACCCTTCATCCTACATCTGTGTGTCCATAGCTGTCCAGTGTTTCGTGGTAATGTCAAATCAAAGAGAGGTTATTTAAATGTTTTATAATTTGAGGATTTTAAAGCTGAACTCCATATTCTTAGATAAATAACATCAAGATTCCACAAATATTAGCACTGAAAGCAAAGCAAAAAAAAAAACACCCCAAAAACCCTTTCTGTTCCTCCTTTTCCTAGAATGGCAATTAGCTCTAAGCAGTGTTGAGTACATTATTATTCCAAACAACTTATGCACAGACTCCATTCCACATCTACCAAATATCCTGGGTCTCCTCACAACTTTTTTCTTTACCATTAGAGTTCCTTTCACAAAGTTTCCAATCCTACTTTCTCCTTGTCCAAAATCTCCGGTACATTTGCACCTCTCCTAATAGTTCTCCAACCCTTCCCATGCCCTAACACATTTCCATGGCAACAAGATAATCCTCGTGTGGGATGAGAATTTAATATCCCACTTTAGGATTAAAAAGTCTCTGATTCTCAGGCATATATCACCTTCAAGTTTATATCCTAAGACATCTGGTATCAAAAATGATGTTGCTGCCCAATTTTTATCACAGACATTCAAATATTCCTAAGAAAATAATGTATTAAAACCACTTAAAACTCGTATCTCACTTCTGGTGAAAGGAAGGAGGGGAGGGAGGAAGGAAACAGTTCAACCTTCATAAGCTGAAAAAGATACTTAGTGACACAGTAGTGCCTTCAGGATCTACAGAAGGAATGGAAAATACTTAGCGGTCATGAAAAGTTCAATAACTTTACCTACCATTTTTTAAATCTGGGGTAGAGATCTGGACCATGCTGGTCACAAGCCTTCTTTAGAGTCCTGTGAAAATGCACTGCATCCTCTTGGTTCAAGTATGTTGGGGTAAGGTCACATCCACCACCAAACCACCACTGCTTGTTACCTACCAAGTCGAGACATGTGATTCTGATGTGGACTTTGAGATGTAGCACACTACTCAAAAGGAAAAGTTAAATACGTTGCTTTAAATGCCGTCACCTGCGGAGACACCAAAAGGAGTGGCGTGCACCGCACAGGTGCTCTGACAGGGTAACAGCTGGCCTAGCTAATGGCAAACACGGACTGGAACGATATTTACATAATGAAGCACGATCAACCGCACCTCATCTTAAACCCGCTGACAACGCACTAGTGCCTGGCAAAGCTACACATGTGGAAAATAATTTCCAAAAGCAAGTTCTCAATGGCAACTTAACACTGCACTGAGGTTTTCCTTTGGATGTAATAAAGTTATGTTTGCAAAGAACCCTGTGTGCACTTTAAGTTCGGGTTCATTAAATCATTCCTTGTGTGTTGGAGGAAAATGGGGATGCCAGAGACCAGCCAAGACCACTTTCACTTTTCCATATCTAATAAATAATCTATTGCACCTGCCAAGGAATAAGCTTTCACATGTTTCCCAAAAAACCTAGTTAAGATGGCATTTATTTTTTCTTGATTTTAGATGTTATGCCCCCTGACGTGTTTTAAAATACTCATTTTGCACAAAAGTACTTTCCACACCTCCAGAGCCCTTACCGTCGGCTTCTTCTACTTCAAAGTATCTGTAGTTGAAATGGATAGTGGGAGCATGAGGATTCTTGGGGTGGATAACAGAGCTCACGCCCATAGCACAAAACGGCAATTTACCTGGAAAGTAAAACATGCAGTGAGCTGCACTCGATCACCGGGCTTGATACAAATTAACTCCAACATGGTTTCTGAATCAATTTTCAAAGGTTGATTTTCAATTTGGCTCTTAAAATATAATTTTTAAAAAGTAACTGTGTCAGGCTTCCCTGGTGGCGCAGTGGTTGAGAGTCCGCCTGCCGATGCAGGGGACACAGGTTCGTGCCCTGGTCCGGGAAGATCCCACATGCCGTGGAGTGGCTGGGTCCGTGAGCCATGGCCGCTGAGCCTGCGCGTCTGGAGCCTGTGCTCCACAACGGGAGAGGCCACAACAGTGAGAGGCCCGCGCACCACTAAAAACAAAAAGTAACTGTGTCTTCAAGTCCGTTCTCTATGTCTGTGTCTTTATTCCTGTCCTGCCCCTAGGTTCTTCATAACTATGGACATGTATACACTACCAAATGTAAAATCGATAGCTAGTGGGGAGCAGCCGCATAGCCCAGGGAGATCAGCTCGGTGCTTTGTGACCACCTAGAGGGGTGGGATAGGGAGGGTGGGAGGGAGACGCAAGAGGGAGGAGATATGGGGATATATGTATATGTATAGCTGGTTCACTTTGTTATAAAGCAGAAATGAACACACCATTGTAAAGCAATGATACTCCAATAAAGATGTTAAAAAAAAAAGTAATTGTGAACATGCTCAGCTGGCACAGGCACCCAGATGGAATTTTACAGAAGCAATATGTACTTTATAAATAAAACTTGCCGGGAGAAAAGGTTTACAGGGACTATTAAAGGAGATTGTCTGATTTACCATCTTTCGTCTTTAGCTTTTTTCCTCTGCTTCTCATCTGTTTTGCTGCTTCCTCAGAAAGATTTCCATGAACGACAGAAATGCTCACCCCGGCCTTTTCAAAAACATGCCCATCTTGAAGTACACAGCTGATGCCACCACCTCCTGTTTATGGAAATGTAAAATGAGGAGAGAATGTAAGGGTATATGCGAAGTTAAAAACAACTGCTGCACGAAGGTGGTGGGATTAGGAGTTATTTTCCTCCTCTATTTTCCAAATCTTCCATAATATCAGCATATTTATAATTTTTAAGTACAATAAAATTAGATAACCAGCTTAACTTTATGACATTTGCTACTGATCATGGGTGAATATTTTATCTCCCTACACCACCCAACCGAATACTCTTCTACATCCTTATGTCATCATCTAAAATGAATCACTGGAATAGTTTCCCTTCAAATAAGACTGTTCAGAATGGGAGCTGTTGGTTGTGATACATGAGAGAAAGCTAAGATTAAAAACAGGAATAAGTACATTCAAAGAGTGTTCCAGTATTGCCAAATTTAAGAGCTCCATATTGTTTCAATTGTTGTTTCTCAGTGTGCTGTTTGCCTTTTAATTTTGTTTACAGGTAATTAAAAAACAGATACTGAAATGCTTAAGGAATTCGGAAGCTTGAACTGAGTGAGACACATTAACATTTAGGTATATGAGCTTTACTACTAGTAGCTGGTTTGTTTTTTGAAGACACTAGAGGTACCACAAGAGTTAATTGTTTCATGAAGCTTCATGTTTGGCTTGTTTTATTTCTAAAAATTTTTAGAGCTGGATGGGACATGAGATGATCCAGTACGACCCTTATATATTTCAAATGAGAAAACTGAGGCCCAGAAAGGCAAAATACTTTCTCTAAAAACACACAACTAGTAAGTGGCCCAAACAATTTGTCTCAGTGCTTTCTAAGCATCAAACAATATTTGCAGCACTTCATATATATACACCTTATTTTATCCTTATAATACATTCATATGTTATTTATAATTTCATTTCATAGATGAGGAAACAGAGGCACAAAAAGTAACTACTGAGGGTCACACAGCTAGTCCAGGTTGTGTCCTGATTCAACAGTCTTCACTTAAAAAATTAGAAGATGGAGGACTTCCCTAGTGGCAGTGGTTAAGAATCTGCCTGCCAATGCAGGGGACACGGGTTCGAGCCCTGGTCCTGGAAGATCCCACATGCTGCGGAGCAACTAACAACTAAGCCCGTGCACCACAACTACTGAGCCTGCGCTCTAGAGCCTGTGAGCCACAACTACTGAGCCCACGTGCCACAACTACCGAAGCCCACGCGCCTAGAGCCTGTGCTCCGCAACAAGCCACCCCAATGAGAAGCCCACATGCCGCAACAAAGAGTAGCTCCCGTTCACCACAACTAGAGAAAACCTGCGCGCAGCAACCAAGACCCAACACAGCCAAAAATAAATTAATTTAAAAAAATTACAAGATGGAAAACACTATGAAAACCAGATTTAACTTCATTTAAAATAAATGTGGCAGTATCACAGCCCCAAATCAGCTGATGAGAAGTTGCTGCAGTAGTCCCAGGTAAGAAGAATCAGAAATCCTTTAAGTTTATGACCAAGATGTAAGGTTTCACTGTATAGGCAATAACATGGTGATGAATGTAGGACACTATAAGAACTAGGTTATAATACTTAAGTATTTTACCAGTGGAAATAAAGATTTTCCTGGCACGAAATCTGATGGGTGCATTTGGCAGAACTACTGACAAGCCAGGTCAAATATTTCTTGCGCAACCTGGGGAAAAGACACAATGACACAATAACTCCCTCAGCTGGAGGAGACTGGTTGACCCTTAGTAAAGAGGAGATGACTTTCTTTTTCCATCTCCAAAGGAAAAGAAAGGGTAAACGCACCCAGAGAAGCAGAGGAAATGTGGAGAAAATCTATGCTCAGTTACAACCTTGGACATCCAAGCCTGTTGGCTAAAACTGACCTTAAGACTTGTATGGGGCTTCCCTGGTGGCGCAGTGGTTTAGAGTCCGCCTGCAGATGCAGGGGACACGGGTTCGTGCCCCGGTCCGGGAGGATCCCACATGCCGCGGTGTGGCTGGGCCCGTGAGCCATGGCCGCTGGGCCTGCACGTCCGGAGCCTGTGCTCCGCAACGGGAGAGGCCACAACAGTGCGAGGCCCGCGTACCGAAAAAAAAAAAAATT
>NW_020174703.1:3983872-4237886 GCF_003031525.2 Neophocaena asiaeorientalis asiaeorientalis
AAAAAAAAAAAAAAAAAAAAAAAAAAAAAAAAAAAAAAAAGACTTGTATGAAAAATGCCATATAAAATTGCAAAGATTTTTTAAATGTCCAGTACTAGAGTGACAGCAGATCTGGGTCCACACCTGCAAGCTGAGGGCTGATGACCCTGTCAGTGTCAATCGTTTTAAAGGTATCCCTTTTAACCTAGCAGCCGCTGTGTGGGTACCCCTCTCCTTACTCCCATCCCCTATTGAGTCATTTTCTGCCTGCAAACTAAAGCCCGACCTCTCTTCCCCATCTCCACCTCCCGCTAGGGGCCGACCTCCTCACCTTCCTTCCTCTCCCACCGGTCCACAGAGAAGCGGGCGCCCCCGTCCACCTGTGCCAGCGCCTGGCACACCTGGGCCTGGGTCTCCAGGATCAGCAGCTCCATTTTGGTCTTCATGTCGCCCGGTCTCCTCCGCAGCTCGTGCAGGTCGGTCACAGGCGAGGCCATGAAGCAGCTGCAGCGGCGGGCCAGCTCGTCGTCCTCCTCCTCCGGCCTCCCCGGCGAGGGGCTCGGTGTCCCCGAGCTCTTGCTCACCATCTCCGCCCGCTCCACGTGCCCGAAGGCGGCGGCGGCCAGCCCGGCCAGCCCCGCGGCCAGCCCCGCGGCCAGCCCGGTCCTCAGCCGGGGGCCGCCTCCCGCAGTAGGGCCGTACCCCAGCCCGCGGCTCTGCTCGGAGCAAGCGGTGCCAGGGGGACGGCAGAAGCGTCCGGCCGCGCAGCGCAGGGACCAAGAGCGCAGTTCCCCGCAGCCGCCCCGCGCCGCGAGCCAGCAGGAGCCCGCGCTCAGCTTGCCCAGGTGCATGGCCATGCTCCCGCACTGTCACCCTGGGCAGTGCCCACCTCCCTCAGACAGGCCCCTGAGCCCCCGGGAGTTCCGAGCGGCGAGCGGCGAGCGGCGCAGGCACAGGGAAACTTCACCAGAAAAGAGCAACTACCGGGTCGGCTCCCCGGCGTAGAATGCCGGGAGCTGTAGTCCCGGCTCCTATCGCCGCCTGCAGGGGCGCGCCCGGGAGATAAAAGAATCCACCGTCCCCAGAAGGGCGGGGCCCACGGGTAGAGAACTGGGGTGCTGGGTAGGAGAGGGCAGTGGAAGCGAAGGCGGAGATAAAAGAGGCCGTCTTGTCACGTACAACCTCTGGTCTGCGGTTCACGCAATCACAGGGAGAAGACAAAGTAGGGCTGGACGCGCTGAGGGCTAACCAGGGAGAAATGTGGCCAGAGACCCCTGCCCCAACTTACATTTCTAAACAGCCTTGCAAACCCTGCCTCCTGTACGTGTAGAAGGCCCCTTCGTCCCCGGTTCTAGTCCTCTAGAGCTTCTAGAGCTTGTAGGATTGGTGGGGGCGGAGCCTGGGAAACTCCTTACCTATGGGCTAGTTTTTTAAAGGAGTCGGAAAAGCTAGTTAAAGGACTCCTAAGAAAATCCTAGGAAAAGACTTTCTGGGATCAACTCCATATCACAGTTCTATCATAAAAATCTTCCCAGGCCTTGCTTCTACAGTGCCCACTTAATTATTTTGGAACTAGGAAAAGCAAAGTGTTTTATTACTAAACCGGCATAAAACTTAGGAACTGGTGTGTCTGGCTGCTCAAGGAAGAAGAGATTTAAACATACGGATCCTACAGTTGTAGAGTGCTGCCAAGTGTTTCTCACGTTTAGTACTTCCAGCAACTCCGGTAAGCTAGGCAGGACAGACATTCACACCCCTTCCTCTTCTCACCCCCAGCGCGCGCACATACACACACACACACACACACACACACACACACACACACACACGTCAAGAGAAATGAGGAAAGAAGCTAACATAGGTTTGGTAGATTTTTTTTGTTCCTGTAACCATGCCACAGTTCCATGTTGTCTGGACATAAGAGTGTAGGAAGGACTGTCATAGGCTAATTCGTCCCTTAAGTCTCCAGGATGATTTTAATTTCTAGTAGTAGATAATTACATAAGCCACTGGTGGTGGTTTCTACGTTTTTTTCTTGGTGGCTAGATGCAGTGATGGACATTCCATGGCTGCGGGTCAAACCAGTTTTTCAAGGCAGTATATTTTATCATCCACAACAGCATCCAGCAGCTCTTACACAGAGCATATTGTTAGCTGGGTGGGCATGCTTGACTCTCTAGCAGATTCTCTAGTGTTAAAGGCCTGGATTAAGAAGTGAATGAACTACGTTGGGGGGAGCTTTTAGCTGTAGTGTAACTTGCTGGGAGGCTGAGTTGGCAAAGGAAAGAAAAGATAAGAACTGTCAGTGTAGAATGCAGCCCACTGCAGGGAACATGGGGGCTGAGTGAGCACCAAGAGGGGACCAAACCCAGCCTGGAAGCCTGGCAGGTCTTTTGGCAGGGGAGACACCAGAGCTGAAGAACCTTAAGGAGGTTTAGCCCTCAACAGGGTGAGGGAGGGTCTGGAAGCTCTGTGGGTGAGGGATTAAGAAACATTAGCTGGGTATTAACCCTCCTTGACTGGTCTAGACCATTGAAAAGAATACCTCAAGGTGTAAGGGAGGAGGTGAAGGACAGACGGTGTCTGTGTTCAGAGAAGAAAGGTCCACAGGGCAGTTTGGGGCCTCAGCCCTATCAGGGATATCCTTGCGGCCTCCTGGGTCCTGGGCCTATGCACCTGCCCACAATCACTTTGTCACTCCTAATCCCATTCCTGCCTCACCTCTGTCTACCTGGGCAACTCTTTTGTGCCTTTCAGAACTGGGATCTGGCTTCACCTCCCACTGATGCCATCCCTGACCGTCCCAGGCTGACTTGGATAGCATCTTCTCCTCCTCTAGGCTCCTGTGCTCACCCCTACCTAACACTTGTCCTACAGACAACACATCTGTCTACCCCACCAGACTGTGAGCTTCGTGAGAGCAGGGTCTTTGTATCCCCAGCACCTACCACAATGCCTAGCGTGTGGTTGGCTCTGAATGTTTATAGAATGAATACAGAGGGCAGACTGAGCAGGAGATACTGCCAGATGCTCTGAAGGAATCAAGAAGAAAGAGTGTTGTGAGACAGTGAGATGTGAGGGGAGAGGGAGAGGGGGCAAAATTGATGAAGGGGGTTAAAAGGTAGAAACTTTCAGTTATAAAGTAAGTCCTGGGAATGTAAGATACAGCATGGGGACTATAGTTAACAATACTATACTGTACATTTGAAAGCTGCTAAAAGAGTAGATCTTAAAAGTTCTTATCACAAGAAAAAAAATTTGTAACTATGTGTGGTGATGGATGTTAACTAGTTAATTGCAGTGATCATTTTGCAATAGGTACATATATACAATCATTACATTGTACACCTAAAACTGATTTAATATTATATGTCAATTATAACTTAATTTTTTAAAAAACAGAAGAACTATCACTCAAGGAAGGCTTTGTTTGCCTTTTCTAGATGCCTGTGGTGGGGTTTTTTTGTTTGTTTTTGTTTTTTTGCTGTACGCGGGCCTCTCACTGTTGTGGCCTCTCCCGTGGCGGAGCACAGGCTCCGGACGCGCAGGCTCAGCGGCCATGGCTCACAGGCCTAGCCGCTCCGCGGCATGTGGGATCTTCCCGGACTGGGGCACGAACCCGTGTCCCCTGCATCGGCAGGCAGACTCTCAACCACTGCGCCACCAGGGAAGCCCTGTGATGGGTTTTGACTGAGCCTGGTGGTGATAAGTGAACCTCATTAATGAAAAGGAACCTCTCTGGCCCATTTTCCTTTAAGAACCCCCTTCATTATTGCTCTAATTCTGAGAATACCCATAAAGTTAGTAAAAGATAAGCAGGCACAGGCTGTTTTGAACATTTGCCTGGTCAGATAGGCTGGACTTGAGCCCAATTGTGTGCTAGTTTCCAAGTTTCCACCCCTCCCCACCCTTAGCCTTTCTATGTGCAGGGCCTCTCTCATTTCCTCCTCTGGTTTCCAGCGCCTTCCCTACCTTCACCTTGTTATGGTACACTTAAGAAAGACCTTAACAGCCTGATTAGTGTGAGTTTAAACCACACTTCCTAGGGGTTCAAATTGTCTCCAAGGAAGATACTTGTATGTAAGTGTTATTTGTTGGGGTGGAGTAAAAGGCATCCCCTTGTCAAGCAATTTCAAGCATCAGAAAGCTGACAGGGACAAATCATACGTTTAGAGTAAGTTGTAAGACATAACGTGTAAGGTAGATATTCTCGTCCTTTTTGAACCCAGTTTCCTGCACTGCTGTGTGTTCTGTGTGACCCTACCAGCCAAAATGATTCTGACTAGACTTATACAAACTCATGAGGTATAGGTATATTAGTATCATTTTTCAAACTCCACATGCTTCCCAGAATCCTTATGAACTTTACTCCTTCTCTCTGCCCCAAAGCCCTGTTGAACATAACTGACTTTAGGCCTGCTGATGGTATATGAGTCTGCCCTTTTCTGGAGAGAATTAGAAAAGACTCTGACATCCCTCTGGCAGATTTTCTGCCTTCTAAAAACACACACACAGTCATAATTCCCAGTACCTTAACTAAATTGTACTGCTTTCACCAATTCCCAAATTTTGAGAGCCAAACTTAAGAAATGTATTGGGTTGGCCAAAAGGTTCGTTCGGATTTTTCATAAGATGGTACGAAAAACCTGAACAAACTTTTTGGCCAACCCAATATTATTCAAGTGACTCAGCTCTGTTATTTTCTGCTAGATACAGAAACTCAGGATAATTATAAACTGTGTTGCCAAACAGATGTGTTTGCCTTGGCAAACTTCTGCCAACTTATCCGAAATTCTAATGAGGGTGGTCATGGGGTGATAGTAGTGACATTAGCAAAGAAGTGGAATTTTTGAGATTTTTACTCAATTTTTGTCCTAGAATTTGCATTTTAAACTTTTAGGATTTTGGAGGCAAATATTTACACAAATCATTAAAATAATTGTTTTTTAAAGCTAATGTAGGCTAAATATCTAATTCAATTTGGTGTTGCTATTTTGTTTTTTCTTTAACTGAAGGAATTTTTTTTATAGGAGCATAGTTGCTTTACAGTGTTGTGTTAGTTTCTGCTGTACAGCAAAGTGAATCAGTTATACACATATATAACTATAACTATATATATAATCCCCTCCTTTTTGGATTTCCTTCCCATTTAAGTCACCACAGAGCACTAAGTAGAGTTCCCTGTGCTATACATTAGGTTCTTGTTAGTTATCTATTTTATACATAGTAGTGTATATATGTCAATCCCAATCTCCCAGTTCATCCCACCCCACCCCCATCCCCCCTTGGTGTCCATATATTGGTTATCTACGTCTGTGTCTCTATTTCTGCTTTGCAAGTAGGTTCATCTGTACCATTTTTCTAGATTCTACATATATGTATTAATATATGATATTTGTTTTTCTCTTTCTGACTTATTTCACTCTGTATGACAGTCTCTAGGTCCATCCACGTCTCTGCAAATGGCACAATTTTGTTCCTTCTCATGGCTGAGTAATATTCCATTGTATATATGTACCACATCCTCTTTATCCATTCCTCTGTTGATGGACATTGAAGATGCTTCCATGTCCTGGCTATTGTAAATAGTGCTGCAATGAACATTGGGGTGCATGTGTCTTTTGGAATTATGGTTTTCTCCGGATATATGCCCAGGAGTAGGATTGCTGGGTCATATGGTAGTTCTATTTTTAGTTTTTTAAGGACTCTCCATACTGTTCTCCATAGTGGCTGTATCAATTTACATTCCCACCAACAGTGTAAGAGGGTTCCCTTTTCTCCACACCCTCTCCAGCATTTATTGTTTGTAGATTTTTTGGATGATGGTCATTCCGACCAGTATGAGGTGATACCTCATTGTAGCTTTGATTTGCTTTTCTCTAATAATTAGTGACGTTGAGCATCTTTTCATGTGTTTGTTGGCCATCTGTGTGTCTTCTTTGGAGAAATGTCTATTAGGTGTTCTGCCCATTTTTTGGTTAGGTTGTTTGTTTGTTTGTTTTATTCAAACAGAAAGTCACAAAAATTATAATCATCATCAGTTCACTCAGTCCCGTGTAATTAATTTCTTTTCATCTTGATCTTTTGTTAGCACTTTTGTGAATTCATCAGTTTTCCATTAGAGTTCTGAAAATGCTGATTCATTCAGTTCAGCAGCATAGTCAGTTACCAGAAACCTGTACTTGTCAGAGTCAGGCTTCCCTGGTGGCGCAGTGGTTGAGAGTCCGCCTGCCGATGCAGGGGACACGGGTTCGTGCCCCAGTCTGGGAAGATCCCATATGCCGTGGAGTGGCTGGGCCCGTGAGCCATGGCTGCTGAGCCTGCGTGTCTGGAGCCTGTGCTCCGCAACCAGAGAGGCCACAAGAGTGAGCGGCCCGCGTACAGCAAAAAAAAAAAAAAAAAATTAGTTTTTCGTAGAGGTGTAGATACCACCCAAATATTCCAGAAAATTTTTATTAAATAGAGAAAGCCATGGTGCCTGCCCCTTATGTCTTTTATGTTCTGCCTTTAGCCCCTCTGTAATTCTTTCCTATAGTAATATGTATGTGATATCTGGAGTTACAGCACCATTTTGCAACCAAGATTAAGAAAGTCCCATGAAAAAGTTTGCACATCAGGAAGATTGAAGGAGCCTGGGTCCTGGTTACATCCTTGAGCAGATGCACTAGCCCTGGGCTGCCTACCTTTGGAGCTGTTATTCTATGAGAAAAAATAAATTAAGGTACTGGTTGTCAGGTTTTCTTTTACTTGCAGCTTAAGTCTTTCTAATACTCTAATTCTTCCTTGTTCGTTCAGACGCCCACCCTGGAACAAATCCACAATGGCTGGGGTAGGAGATAGGATCATGTTAGAACACAGGGTACCTCCCCCTATAATTAGTGTTGGAGAGAATGAGTGGTGAGTGTGGGATGTCATTTCTAGAAAAAGGGAAATATGGTAAGCAAACAATAGCATAAATGCCCGATTTAGAGAGAAATTTTTGAAGATTATCCCAGTATTGAGCCTGTGGATCTAAGATTAACAAAAATATGAAATTCAGCAAGAAGAACTAGCAAGTATAGGGGGGACAGGAGGTAATCACTTTGATCCAGACAGTTGTTAAAAGAGTTGTTTCCACCAGTTTAGCCAAAGCTCTCCAGAAGTCCATTTGCCTGGACACGGCAGTTTCCTGGCCACCTATCCCTTCACTATACAATGCTCTCAACATCCATTCTAGGAGGCTTAAGAATATCATGGGTCAACTGAAAGGTGTGTGGGGGGAATCATTTGGGAAAATGTTAGGGACAAAGTGCTGGGATATATGCAGGTGTCCCTTCTGTTAGGCAATCAAGGAACAATGGGCATTGGGCTGCTGTTGAGTAATCCTCACCAGACAGAAATAAGAACGACATTTAACATTGCTCCTGGGTACCTGCCTCCATGATGATTTCGTGACACTAGCAACCGATGGTATTTGCAGAAGAGATGCAAAGCTGCTCCCATTCAAGTCATGGAGAATTCATCTGATTTGGTGGACTAGAATACTCTCCTGGAAAATACACATTGAAAACCTTTTAACTTAAACCCATATCAACATCTTACTAAGCTTAGGAGTCAAGAATTTGTTTCCTTTGTTCTCTGTATCTAACTAGAGTGACATTTTCTCCGATGTCTAACTGTTTAGCTAGGACCAGAACTTGCTTCTAGAAATGATGGTGTTGAATGAATGCAGAGGGAAGGGAAGCACATTTAAAATACTCTCTCTTATTGCAGACACATTGAATTTAAGATGCTGGTGGGCTGTGTAAATCAAAATGTGGGTCCAGAAAGGGGTAAGAACTGGAAGGGTAGATTTGTGAGATACCCACAGCTGGAATGATGAAAAGTTCACAGAAGAACTTTTAGAACAAAAGGATAAAGGGTTCAAAGTCCGAAGACAGAGCACAAGACACATTTAATGACAAAAGAAACAAGAAGTCTTGGGACCTTTGGTGCTATGTCCCAGAGGCATGGGGTGGGGGTCATCAAGGAGGAGAGTGTGGCCAGTGGACAGAAAGCTGCACTTTCTGATCAGAGAACTTAAGTGCTGAGTACCAGATACTAGAAATTATGAAGTCACTGGATGTCTTTGAGACAAAAGCTTCAGAGAACCAGATGATGTGGCAGGTAATTTAAAAGAAAATATAGAACAATAGTAGCTCAGGGTGGGCAGTTACAAGATCCATCTTTTGTCTGAGTTGGAAGACTTGAGCATGTTTTTGTTTTTTGTTTGTGTGTTTTTTGCTGAGAAGAGTGAGGCAACAGAGAGAACTAAAAATGCAAGAACGTGCACCGCTAGGAGACCCCGTGACCAGACCCCGTGACCAGACCCAAGTTTTAATTCCTTTGCTCCTTTTCCCAAATTGAACCATTCAGCCTCCATTCAGAGAGCACAAAGGTCAAGGAGAATGGGAATGAGGATTGGGCGAAAGGATTAAACACTTTTGGTCCTGATATATGTACCTTCAAGGGACCAGGCTTTCTTGCTCCAAATAGTTGGTCCTGCCCTCACCCTCATTCTAACCAGTTCCCAGGCAGCTTTAATGTCCTAGCCTCAACTGTAACCGAAGGGTTATGAGAACTTTGTGGGGTAACTATTCTTGGTCAAACTGAATCCTGGTCATTCATTCTTCCTATAGACACTTATTTATCACTTTCTATGTGCTATGTTCAAAACAACCCCATAATTTTTTTTTCTCCCGTTGTGGAGCACAGGCTCCGGATGCGCAGGCTCAGCGGCTATGACTCACGGGCCCAGCCGCTCCGCGGCATGTGGGATCCTCCTGGACCGGGGCACAAACCCGCGTCCCCTGCATCGGCAGGCGGACTCTCAACCACTGCGCCACCAGGGAAGCCCAGATGTAACCACTCTTATTACCCTCACATGATGAATCAGGAAACTGAAGTTTAGGTTTAGACAGGGACCAAGTGTAGACCTTGTTTCTAAGGCTGTCTTAACATTACTGCACTGTTCTTCATCTGACCCAGAGTCACTGTCCGCTAAAACAATGAAACCAATATTTTCTAAATACCTGCACCTTATTAGGAACTTCAGAGTATGCAAAGGAGCTAATACCCTCCTCCCACCCTCCTAGAAAGAGATTCCATTTGAGACACCAGATAACCTCTTTAAATGAAATACCACACAGGCAGTCCCCATTCTGCATGGTACTTTGGGATCATAAAAATAATCATGCATACAGAGGCCAGAAAAATCAATCTGAATAATCAATGTGAAAAAACTGATTGTTTTGTGATCTTTAAAAATGTTTTGTCAAAACATTAAAGATTTAGTTACTGTAAGTTATAAATGAAAAAATATCAAAACTAGTAGTTATTTAGTACAATGCAATTTAAAGCATTAGAAACATTCAGAATAAAGTGTTTTATTTCTTTGCACTTATCAAGAATAGTTTCAACAGTGCTTGCCTTTTTTGTTGTATATCTTTATGATATGGAACGAGCATTTTTTCTATGCCTTGGTGAATTGTCAGCCTCCTTTCTAAGTTTGGATTAGCTTCCAATATTTTATCCTTTGTGCTTTCAGTGTTGTGAAATATTCCAAGAATTCCTTTAATGTGAAGGTTTTTTGTTTGTTTATTTGTTTACCAGCATAACTTCCTCTGGGACATCTTTAGCTGGCTTGTCATAACCACTTTCCTCAGTTATGTCAATAAGTACTAAGTTCCTGTGATGCTTAATTTTATGTGTCAGCTTGGTTGGGCCATCGTGTCCAGATATTTGGTCAAATTTTGAACTGCAATATCAGATTTCACCTCCGTCTCCAGTGTACTGGTTCACTATGCAGATTTTGGACTTGCCAACCTCCATAGTCATGGGAGCCAATTCCTTAAAATAAGTCTCTCACTATTATATATAAACATAACCTATTGGTTCTGTTTCTCTGGAGAATGCTAACACAGTTCCTCTGGCTAAATATCTGTCTCAGTGGTGGTGATGACATTTCCATGGTCAGCTTTTTCTAATTCTGTTTATATTCAATTAGAATTTCACTTTTTGTCGCTTTACTACACTTTCGTCTCTATTGTCCAATTACCTCTTTCAGTATCATTTTTGTAAAATGTCACATGAATTTATTACTGTTAGACAAAGAAGCAACATAGTTACCCACTTTGCTCTCGGTATGTAGTGTGTATATGTTAATTCCAACCTCCTAATTTATCCTCCCCACTGCCACATTTTTCCCCTTTGGTAACCATAAGTTTGTTTTCAAATGCTGTGAGTCTGTTTCCATTTTTAAGTAAGTTCATTTGTATCATTTTCTTTAAATTCCACATATAAGTGATATAATTGGTATTTGTCTTTCTCTGTCTGACTTAATTCACTTAGTATGATAACCCCTAGGTCCATCCATGTTGTTGCAAATGGCATTATTTCATTCTTTTTTACAGCTGAGTAATATTCCATTGTATGTATGTACCACATCTTCTTTATCCATTCCTCTGTCGATGGACATTTAGGTTGCTACAAACAGTCTTTCAAAAAAAGTAATGTGATTGGTCAATGAATATCACGTGCACCTGTTATTTATGTAGTGATTTGTGGACTGAAGAGCTAGCACAAAGTTTGTGCTTTATTTTTTATTTTTTTTAACATCTTTATTGGAGTATAATTCCTTTACAGTGGTGTGTTAGTTTTTGCTGTATAACAAAGTGAATCAGCTATACGTATACATATATCCCCATATCTCCTCCCTCTTGCATCTCCCTCCCACCCTGCCTATCCCACCCTTCTAGGTGGTCACAGTGCACCGAGCTGATCTCCCTGGACTATGCGGCTTGCACTTTATATATCCATCTTTATCTCTATCTACCGTGTGTGTGTGTGTGTGTGTGTGTGTGGTAACTGAATTTGAACTATGTTGTTGGGGAGCTGGTGATATTTAACTAAACCATGGTAACTAACTGAAATTTGTGCATATTGAGGTCATGCAATTCAAGGACTGCCTGTATTTACTTTTGAGTTGATTGTCTAGGTCCATAATTAATAAATCTCTACCATGAATAAATAAAGCAAAGAAAACAGGTTCTCAGCTGAATCAGCAGCATCTCTGTAAAAATTCTACCATATCATTAACTGTCATTCTTGAAATACCTGATACTTGTTTTTCTTGCCTATTTTCTGTGAATAACTGGCTGCTTATAGAATCACATAAAAATGTTCAAATATAGAAAGTGGTTTGTGGCAAAGACAACTATTTGTCCACTGAAAATCCATTCTCCTCTTCTTCCTTTAATTATGGTACTCCAGGTTTTAGTGGGGCATATAGCTGCCTCACTGAAGACTACATTCCCACCCTCTCTTGAAGCTTATGGCCAAATTCTGGTCTATAGGATGTGAGCAAAACTGTTGTATGCCATTTCTGGGTTTGTCCTTAAAAGGAAGGGCTGTGTTCTTCCCTGGTCTTTTCTCCATTGGCTGGGATACAGATGTAAGAGCAGGAAGTGGAGCAGTTATTTTGAACCCCAAATGGAATCTGTGTTGAGTGTAGATGTCAGGGCTACTACCTCTGGACAGTTATATCAAAGAGAATAAACTTCAGTCTTGTTTTAGCCACTACATTTTGGGGTCTTTTTGTTACAGACATTTAACTCTAACCTAAAAAATCCATGGATGGTTTCCTGTTTGGGAATAAGCTATAGCCTAACATAGTAATACAGGGGATTTATATATATCACACTAAATAGTTAATTGATTCTCCTCCCTTCCATTCCTAACTGAAAGAGGATAAGAAAAAAAAAACAGAAGGCTCTAAGTATAATCCCCTTCTGAGAGAATAAATTGAGCAGAACCTACTGAAGACAGTTAATGATATAATGAAGCCACCACAGATAGGATGAGTAAAATCTGCCACTCCACAACGTGGATTTGATGTTCCACATTTATCAGTTACTGTGCACTAAGGCTATGAGCCTCTATTCCTAGTAACCAGACGTGCTGGTATGGAGGCTTCCAATAATTAAATCGAATTCCCAGGAACTGCTGAGGTCTGATGAGAGACAGTTACTGGCAATATTTACATAACTTTTGTGACAAAATAAATTTAATGTAGTGTCAATCAGTTAAGTCACTGACATGGAAATAATTTACCCTGATACAGTTCTTAAAATTTGTACATCATGGGGACTTCCCTGGTGGCGCAGTGGTTGAGGATCTGCCTGCCAATGCAGGGGACACGGGTTCGAGCCCTGGTCTGGGAAGATCCCACATGCCGCGGAGCAACAAGGCCCGTGAGCCACAACTACTGAGCCTGAGCGTCTGGAGCTTGTGCTCCACAACAAGAGAGGCTGCGACAGTGAGAGGCCCGCGCACTGCGATGAAGAGTGGCCCCCACTCGCCGCAACTAGAGAAAGCCCTCGCACAGAAATGAAGACCCAAAACAGCCAAAAAAATAAATTAATAAAATTTTTAAAAATGTGTACATCATGAAATATGGCTCTTTTGTAAGGAACTGATAAAAGATCTGATTCATCAACACCAACAAACGTGTAATACTCGTGTATATACACTAGAGGGCACTCACCTTCTACTATTTTCTATTTGAGCAACATTTACCATAATGGCTTTCAAACAAGTGTATAGAAGAATCACCTTGGGAATCTTATTTGAAAAGTATACCCTAGGTTGTGAAGGAGCCTGTGAATCTGCATTTTAGTAAGAGGCTATAAGGGAGCATGGTTAAGAGGATGGCTCGTGAAGCCTGACCACCAGCGTTTGAAACCTGGCTTTGCCACTTACGAACTCGGACAATTATTTAACCTCTCTGTGCCTCGGTTTCCTCATCCATCAGATGAAGTTAGAAACAGCACCTACCTCTTACGGTTGTTGTAATGATTAAAAGAGTTAACCTATAACATACAGCCTAATGTCTGGCAATAAATATTCACTCTATTATTAGAAGTTTTTTGGGGGTTTGTTTTTGGTTTGTTTTGTTTCATTTGGTTGGTTGTTTTGGTTTAAACAAAGAGTTTTATTTGGGCAGACCTGGGGACCGGGAGGGCCCGCACATAAAAGAAGGTGTTGGGTCTCTTGGTGGTGAAGCATGGCTTGTGCTGACAATGCAGGACCTGGTGGGGCAGCCGGAAGTTGATCTTGGAGTCATGGAATTGCTTGACTGATGGTGGGGGACATCTGCTGGCTGTGATCTCTTCCACCTTCATGATATGGATCGAGTGGGCCCAGGCGCGGGGCCGGGCGCCCACGTCGTGGTCTGCAGGGCTCAGGAGGGGACAGGGTGAATTGTACATCCTCCCAAACCTCCCATCACGTCGGGGGGAGGTGGGCACTTGGGGACCCGGTGGACACAGCATCTGGTCCCAGCAGGCACTGGCTACCAGGGATGTAGACCCTCCAAATTCACTTTGAGAGGCATGACCGCAGCCCCCAAAGGCAACGAGATCCATTTGCTGGTAGCACCTCTGTTTAAATTGTTGCTATATGAAACAGCAGTTCTTGGGGCTAGGGCCTTAGAAGTGTTTAATAAAGATGCTCATTGATTTTGTTTCAAAGAGACTTGAGAACCATGCTTGAGAAACACAGGACTCTTTTTAAAAGAAAAAAGAAGATATTTTCAACATTCTACCCAGCTGGGCTGAGACTTCAGGCTTTAATCTGCTAGAGTGAAAACGGAATGGCAGGAACCAAAGGTACAGGGTGGAGAACAGAGCAGGATGAAGCTGGTCTTCGTATGTTTTTCCAGAGAGTTTGTATTTTATTCAGAAGTCAGTGGAAATTCATCTAAGACATTGAGGCAGAAGATGGCATAATCAGATTGATATTTGAGATAGATCACTCTGCAAGTGGAGTGGGGGATGGAGAGTGAGTGGTGATGCTGAGGCAGATAGATAGGGGAGCTCAGGTAGATGCAGAGCTGCTACTTTTCCATCCTACGGAATGGTCTCCAGAAAGCATTACAATTATTTACATTAGTGATTCCAGTATTAATAATTTGAAGCTTATAAATGCTTTCTTCTTAGTTCAAAATAGAGTGGAGTTTGTAATGAAGCACTCTGCCCCAACCCTACCCTATGATTTATACACACTATAGAATATACAGTACCTGGCAGGCATCCTTCCTGGGTTTTGTTTTGTTTTTTTTAATTAATTAATTAATTTATGGCTGTGTTGGGTCTTCATTTCTGTGCAAGGGCTTTCTCTAGTTGTGGCAAGCAGGGGCCACTCTTCATCGCACGCGCAGGCTCAGTAGTTGTGGCTCACGGGCCCAGTTGCTCCACAGCATGTGGGATCTTCCCAGACCAGGGCTCGAACCCATGTCCCCTGCATTGGCAGGCAGATTCTCAACCACTGAGTCACCAGGGAAGCCCTTCCCTAGGTTTTGAGGCAGTCCCCAACTGCCTCACAACACCAGAGGCTGTAAAAGGGGCACATTCTGCATCCTGACTCGTGATACTGTAGAGGTTGGGGTAGATTTCCAGTAGCCGTGGCAGCTTTAAAGTGTCTGACGCAAAAGGTTTAAAATAAACTTCAGTTCTGCTCTATCACTTCCCCAGCCAGAATGGGAGGAGCTGCCAGTGGGGTGGGAGGAGTGTAGGAGGAGGGGAAGGCTGAAGTCACACTCTCCTTATTGGCTTTACCTAAAATTCACCAACACTGTTCTGCTACCGTCAAATTAGCAGAGTCAACAGTGCTAGGGAAAATGGCTACATGAGTCTTTTCTCTAGTTCCTGAGGAGGGGCTATAAACGATTTTATGAGAAAAGAATCCATCCCTGGAGTCCTCTCTGACAGGATCATTTCCTACTTGTGCACTCAGCCAAGCCTTATATATCACCCACATACCTTGTCACTAAATTCCTTAGAAACACATGTTTCTAAGTCTCTGAAAACATGCAAAATGTAAATAGATAAAACAGCTCTTCCCTCTGTTGTTCAGATCGCAGAATCATAGGTTATTATCTTAGACTGCTTAGAGCTAGAAAGAAACTAATCCAATGGTTTTCAAATTTGTTTTAGTATCAGATCCCTTCAAATGAAATCCTGGCAAGTTCAATTAATATGTTCAATTAATTGAACATTAATATGTGAACAGAAAGCAGAGCTACTTCTATTTCTATCTGGGCAATGCCTCTCTCTGTGTTTGTCACACCTCCAACACCCTACTGTGTGAATTAATTCTTTGAACACCTGGGACTTAGAGGAGCAAAGTCTGATTTGGAGCAAAGTCATGATTAAACAATTTCTTCCATTTTACAGAGGACAAATATGAGTCCCAGAGAGTTAGTAATTATTTGAGTAGAGTGTAAAATCAACAGGGGGATGCAAAGAAATAAAATCAAAGCTTATTGTTCGAATGCATGATAGAGAATAGAGTTTGGAAAGGATTTTCTTAATGGTTTCTTCAGAGTTGGATCAATGAGTCAAGAAAAACATGATAAATTGCAATGTGTGAGGGGCAAGAAGAAGGTTTAATTTAGATCTAGAGAAGGATTTCGATAGAAAGAGATGCAAACTTTGGAACTTCGAAATCTCTGGCCCAGAATTTGTTCAATGTGGCAAAGCTGCATACCTGTCTACAGAGAATCAAAGCCAGCTTTTAATTAAAGTCCCGCATTGTGGTGGAGACCTTCAGCCCTATCAGCCATTAGTCATCATCATCCTTGGCATTATCAAATATCCATTACAGGTCTTTACAAGTTTAACCCAGAGGTCCTTTTTCCACTGGACGTGGTTTGTGCAGATCAATAGTTTAGACAGACAACAACATGGAAATTTCCTGAAGATTCGTAGGAGAAAAACTACTCAGTTCCAACCTTTCTTGCCTTTGTTTCTGCATTCAAAATCAAACTCAAAACTTGCCTGGTCCAGGAAATGTCTACCCACCTGACTTGGTTCATTACTGTGCTCAGCAACTTCCGTTTTTAACTTACCTTGCTGAACCTCTGTTCCTCACCTGTAAAGTAGAGATAATAAGAAAGATTTCTTACTGGGCTTATATGAATAAATGGAAATAAAATACATTAGCCATTTAGCACAGTGCCTGGCACATAGTAATTATATTAAAACTGTTAGTTTCAGCATGAATATCTGATAAACCAAGGTCAAATTAATAAAAATTAGAAAGAGGTTAAATTTCTCTTCAGGTATCTTTTCACTTAGAATCCACTCTAATTTCTGGGCTCTGTTATTTTTTATTTTTTCTCTTTTCCCCTTTCTTTCTTTTTATTCTGGAATAATAATGATCAACTTTCATTAGTGTAGAGGTTAACTGATGATAGGAATCAAAGTAGAGAATAAATTAGATACCCTATTCAATACTGTAGTTTGCCTTTAGTTACAAACTTTTTAGAATTGCATTCCCTTAGACAGCAGAGGTGTTTGTTTCCCATGCCTCTTTCATCTCTAAATGGTTAGAGAACATCTGTTTTTTTTTTTTTAGAACATCTGTTTTTAGTTAATACATTCTATAGTGTTGGACAAGGTAAGTATCTCTGGAAATAAGCATGTGGTCAATCCAGACCAGCTGAAATTAACCCACACTATTCAAGTGGAAATTCTAGAACTGAAAAGTTCAATAGCCGAAATGAAAAATTCAATGTATAGGCTTAACAGCAGATTGAATATTTCAGAAGAAAGGGTTATTGAACTTGAAGACAAATCAATAGAAATTATTCAACCTGAATAACAGAAAAGTGAATAATAAGAAAGAATGGCAAAAGAAGTTCCACGCAGGAAGCTGATAGCAATACAAGCCTACCTAAGAAATAAGAAAAATCTCAGATAAACAACCTAAACATACACCTAAAGGAACTAAAAAAGAAGGACAAACAAAACTCAGTTGAGAATATGTTTCCTTTAAATCCAAAGATTACCACAGAATTCACCACTGTAACAGAATAAAGGAGAAAAGTCATAAGATCAACTAAACAGGTGATGATAAAGATATTTGACCAACTTCAACATTTATTCATGGTTTAAAAAAAACTCTTTAGCAGAAACTAACACAACATTGTAAAGCAGCTATACTCCAAAATTAATTCAAGAAAAGAAACTCTTTGGTATAGCCACAACGGGAAATAATTCAGCACTTCCTTATAAAACTAAACATGAAAACACCATATGACCCAGCAATTTGAACTCATGGACATTTATCCCAGAGAAGTGAAACTTACGTTCACACAAAAATCTATACATAAATTTTCATAGGAGTTTTATTCATAATAGCCAAAAACTGAAACAACTCAGATGTCCTTCAATAGGTGAATGTTTAAACAAAGTGGGATATATCCTTACTATGGAAAACTATTCAGCAGTAAAAAGGAATGGACTCTTTATATGTCAAAAAACTTGGATGAATCTCCAGGGAATTAGGCTGAGTAGAAAAAATCAATTCCTAAAGATTGCATAGTACATAATCTGTTTGATTTATATAAAATGTTTAAAATTTTTTTTTTTTAGAAATAAGGAACAGATTAGTGCCTACCAGGAGTTAGGAATAGTAGGCAGGGAGAGGAAAGAAATGTGCTTATAAAAGGGCAACATGAGGAATCCGTATGGTGATGGAAACGTTCTGTATCTTGACTATGGTCAACTTACACATGAGATAAAATTGTATAGAACTAAATACACATGAGTATAAGTAAAACCAGAGAAGTCTGAATAAGATTGTTGGATTGTAATGTCAAGGTCTTGATTGTAACATTACACTGTATCTCTGCAAGATGGCACCACTGGAAGAACCTGGGTAAATGGTACAGACTCTCTCTGTATTATGTCTTACAACTGCATGTTAATCTACAAATTATCTCAAAATAAAAGGTGTAATTTAAAAAACCACTCCTAACAACCTAGTAATAGATGAGAACTTCCAAATCTGATCAAACGTAGTTCTAAAAAGCATATAACAAACCTTATACTTCTTGGGGAGATATTGAAAGCTTTTCTTTAATATAAAGAACAAGACAAATACCTGTTCTCCCCACTTTTATTCAGCACTCTATTAAAGGTTCTAGCTATGGAATAATGCAGAAATCGAAGTTATAGGACAGGAAAAGAACTAAAATTGTCATTATTCACAGGTCATGTGGTTGCATATGTAAAATTCCAAAAGAATCTACAGTTAAATTTTTAGAATTCATAAGTGTACTAGCAAAGATACAGGAAAAGTCCATATACCAAAATTGTATATATAGTATACAAAAATCAATTGTATACATTAGCCAAAAAAACACCCCAAAATATTTCAAATATACCATTTAAAATAAAATTAAATTAAACACAAGAATAAATCTAACAAAAGACATGCAAGGCCTCTACACAGAAAATTACAAGCATTATTAAGAAAAATTAAGGAAGATCAGATAAATGAAAGAATATACCATAGATGTTTTAAATACCAGTATTATAAAGAGGTCAGCTTCCTGAATTGATCTATGGCGCAAGTGCAATACTGATCAAAATCCCAATTCGTTTTTGTTATTGTTGTTGAAATTAACAAGTGGTTATGTGATTTACATGGAAATGTAGAGAGGTAAGGAAAGCCAAATTGCTGTTAAAGAACACCATGGGAAAATTTGCTGTACTGAGGATTAGTTAACAGAACTATTAAATAATTTTAAAATATTAACAAGTTATAGAAGTTAAAGGAGTGCAATACTGGTACAAAAATGGACCAAAAGACCACTGGAACAGGAGAGAAAATGAAAATGCAGAAACAGACAATGAATAAACACGTAATTATGACAAAAGTGGAGCTGTAGAAAAGTGGGTAAATGATAGCCTTTCCAATAAATAGTGCTGGGTCAATGTATTAATTTTCTGTAGCTGACATAACAAATAACCACAAACTTAGTGGCTTAAAGCAACACAAATATATTATCTTACCGTTTTTAGGTCAGCAGCCCAACACAGGTCTCGCTAGGATAAAATTGAATATTGGCAGGACTGCACGTTCTTTTCTAGAGGCTCTAGAAGAGAACTCGTTTCCTCGCCATTTCCAGGTTCCTAAAGCCACCCATGTTCCCCACTCTACGTTGGCTTGTGACCCCCTTCCTCCATCTTCAAAGCCAACAGTGTTGCCTCTCTCTGATTATTCTTCCCTAATTAAATCTCCCTTTGACCACAGCCTGGAAAGATTCTATTTTACAGATCCATTTGGTTAGGTTGGGTCCAGTCAGATAATCCAGGATAAACTCCTCATCTCAGAGTCACATCTGCAAAGTCCCTTTTGCCATGGAAGGTAGCATATTATGAGGTTCCAGGGATCAGGAAAAGGGCATCTTTGTGGGGCCATTGTTCTGCTTACCACAGTCAAGTAGATACCCTATGGAAAAAATAAGAAACTTTCCTTTACCACTCACCAAACACAAAATCAATGACAGATGGGTTGTAACTGGCTATAAATGTGAGAGTTTGAAAAATTAAAATTTTGGAAGAAAATACAGAAGAACATCTTCATGATATTGGGGTAGTGAAGGATTTCATGACCAGGACACAAAAAACATGTAAGATTGAGAAATTGATCTAGATTAAGATTAAGAACTTCTTTTCATCAAAACATCCTATTAAAGAATGCAATGCAAGGCCACAGAGTGGAAGAAGATACGTGGAACACACATCATCAATGAAGCGCTGCGTCAAAGTCTGGGTTCCCCTGAAAGCAGAACCTGAAAAAAAGACTTGGGTACAGGAGCTTCTGGGGATCCACTGTGTGTGTGTGTTATGCTTCACAATAAAACAAGTTAACACCAATAAAAACAAAGGTCTTAAATGTAATAGCTAACACTTATTAAATGCTTTCTATGTGCTAAACTCTGTTCTAAACATTTTATGTAAATCAACTCAGTTAATGCTTAAGACATGCCCAGAAGTAGATACCTTTATAATCCCTGTAAAGGAGGAAGCTGAGTCACAGTATAGTTAATGTCCTAAAGCTAGTAGGTATAGTGTGTGATGGCAGGGATTGTTGTCTCTTTTGTTGACTGCTACATTCCCAGTGCCTCTTGATTGAGTAAAGACGCAAAGTAGGATTCAAACCCTGCTGCCTTTGGTAAAGCCTGCATTCTTAACATGGCACAGAACAGCTCATGTTATTCATTTAAAATCTCCTATTAGGGCTTCCCTGGTGGCGCAGTGGTTGAGAGTCCTCCTGCCGATGCAGAGGACACGGGTTCGTGCACCGGTCCGGGAAGATCCCACATGCCACGGAGCGCCTGGGCCCGCGAGCCATGGCCGCTGAGCCTGCACGTCCGGAGCCTGTGCTCTGCAACGGGAGAGACCACGACAGTGAGAGGCCCACGTACCGCAAAAAAAAAATGTCCAGATTGTAAGAATGAAGATAATAAAAGTATAGGGAAATTAAAATTAATGTTTTAATTTTAAAAATAGGTTTCTATTTTAAAAAGTAAATGTTAAAATGTTATCCATTAGTCTAGATTTCTTAGAGGAAAGCGGGATGGGAAAAACTGATCTTGGAGAGTGAGCAGTGAGCGGTGCCTTGAAGCGAGATCTTAGTTCCCTGCCCAAGAACTGAACCTAGGTAGCCTGGATGAAAACCAGGAATCCTAGCCACCAGTCCACCAGGGTCTAGAAGCTAAAAGCAAAATTCCCCTGGCCCTTGCCCCCACTGAAAAATGCATTTCTCAAGGAGGCAAACATGTAAAAACAGGTACATTATTAGAGGCACAGCACAAGTGGGAGAGCACACAGAGAAACTGTTTAGTTAAGACAGAAGTAAGGCAGAGATACACACCCAGAGAGAAAGGGGTGTGGGCGTCCTCCCTAAGGAAGAGGAGGACAGTAAAGAGGTGTCTAACTCACTTATATAGGGCAGTTCCTCCAGGTCTTTTTTTTAACTTTGGCCAATTATCTGGTTTCTTTTCCCACACCTGACCTTCCCTAGGCACCTCCCCAACATGCATGCACAACTTTTTTCCAAGATGGATTCCAGTCCAGAGGTCTATGGGGGGGCTTGGCATCACCTATTATGGGGTGGTGCCCCCTCCTTTTTGACCCCCAAGGAGCCTTTCTGCACATGTGCAGTGTCTCCCTTGCCCCAAGGACGGGAAGTATGTGACCTATTGATCTTTCCTCAAACAGGGTTTAGCCTCTCTCTGTCCCCGCAGTGACTATTATCTTAAAGTGTCCATAGTCCAGCTATTTACCCTGTCCCTGTTGTTTTTTTCCTATCTCGAAGTGCAAATGGGAGGCTGGTTGTAAATATTTAGCCTAGAGGCCACCTGCCTCATTCCTCAGGAAAAGTTAACAGGAGGCTGGTTGTAAATGCCTAGCCTTGGAGCCCATCTATCTCCTGCCTCAAAACCAAAGGCCTAAAGAATGTTTTAAAATACTTTTCTTCCCCACAAAATGTGTTTAAGATCATATTCCCATCATTGCCAGCCAGCATTTTAGCCCTTGCCAATGAACTTCACAGATCACAGAAACCCACCCTTCATAACCCTTCTCCCAACACCTGAGCCTAATCCCTGCATGACCCTCTCCCAGCTGAAAGACTTGTTCGTGTTGGCGGTTACTTTAGCAGTCGCATTTCCAGCCACTGAATCATATTAAGCTGAAATCAAAACCAAACACATATTCCTCTAAGAAACAGCCAAGGCTTTCACGTTAAATACCGAGCATTTCTCCCCAGCAGTCCAGGAGTTCTAGCACTTTAAGATGTTGACCAAGTATTGTCCAGACTACAGGTCACTGCTTAGAAGTTTTTGTTGCTGCTGCTGCTTTTGATGGTGGTGGTGATGCTGTGTGTGTGTGTTTTCAAAACCAATGTAGAAAAGTTCATGCAATAGTCTGCTTTCATTTTAATAAAAATGATTACAGTATAATTTGTATAATAAAATCTCTTCTGAGAGATTACAATTTCCCTTCTGTTGGATGATGGCCAGGTTGTTTTGGGTGGGCAAGGGGAATATTCAAAAGTAGTATTCATGCTTTTTCAATGAAACATGCATTTAAATGAAACACGCATTTAAATGAACCACAAATCAACATGTCAGTTGAAGCTATGGAACTGGCTACTACAGTGACTTTATTTTTTTTAATTTTAAAAAATTTTACATTGGAGTATAGTTGATTAACAACGTTGTGTTAGTTTCAGGTGTACTGCAAAGTGATTCAGTTATACATATACATGTATCTATTCTTTTTTGAGTTCGTTTCCCATTTAGGTTATTATAGAATATTGGGCAGAGTTCCCTGTGCTATACAGTAGGTCCTTGTTGGTTATCTGTTTTAAATATAGCAGTGTGTACATGTCAATCCCAAACTCCCAAGGTTTTGGTGCTTGTGATAATGTCTTCAGAGAAATTATGCAGTCTAAAACACTAATGTATTCCTACTCTTGTATATTTAATTTTCTATGAAATATATTTATGTGCATATCCATTATCATATCAATCACAATGCCTGCTTGTTGTTATTTCCTTGAGCCTATTAAATGATTTATATTTTCCCTAGAAGTTCATATACAGTGTTTTTTTATTCACTCATAAAAACCATATTTATTTTGAAAGCTATAATTTCACATACTCATACTAGAATTATATATAATAAAGTCCCAGCCTGTAGGGAACAAGTTAGAAAATAAATAGGCATACCTGAAGTAGAAAAAAAATAGGCATACCTGAAGAAACAAAGAACAAATTTCAAATATCTTATATTGTACACAGGATTATTTGCTATTTATCAAATTTTATATTTTGTTTAATATTTTTTCATTTTTTTCCATAAAAAAGAGTCCATAGTATAGTTAAATTTTTGTTTGTTTGGTTTTTTCGGTACGCCCGCCATGGCTCACGGGCCCAGCTGCTCCGCGGCATGTGGGATCTTCGCGGACCGGGGCACGAACTCATGTCCCCTGCATCGGCAGGCGGACTCTCAACCACTGCGCAACCAGGGAAGCCCTAGTTAAATGTGTTTTAAATGTTTGTATCCTTATAGGTCTTTTCATATTCTTACATAAATAAATCACAAAAGGAAAGTATTTATTTGAATACAATGAGATGATTGGCACATTAGAAAAAGCCTTGATTTTCGGAGTCAAACAGAGATGAGTTCAAAATTCAGACTTTGCTACTAATTAGCTGTGTGATTGTAGGTGGGTGACTTGACCTCTCTTAGACCTTGCTTTTTACCTCCCTAAGAAGGAATAACATCTGCTTTGCAGGGTTGTTGTAAAGGATTTTTATCCATCCATTTCATCAACATATAAGCATTTCTAAGTGCTACTACTTTATAACACAAATTTTTTTTTTTTTTTAGTTGGGAGGAAACTTTAATGAAGAAAAAATTACGAGCAAAAGCAAGAGGCACGTAAATTTGTTTCTCCTCCAGAGACCATACATACTCCAGCAATGTGGATGAAATGTCCCCATTTTCAACCCTATATATTTATCCAAATCAGATAGATAGATAGATAGATAGATAGATAGATGGATGGATTCAAGGTGCTCTTCTCCTTCCTACAGAGAGCTGTTTATTGAGGCAGCAAATATTTCTTGAGTGTCTAATCCATGCTGGGCACTATGCTTGGTGCTGGAGGCTGTGAACAAGACAACGAGTAGTAGTCATTCCACATGCTAATATAGGATATTAGTTAAGAGTTCTGGTTACAAGAAACAGCTACTCTAGCAAATGTAAGCAAAAATGGGAATTTATTGGAAAGCTACTACTGGTAGAGTTAAACATCCAAACCCTGGATAGGGTAGGACCAGGAATTCATGGACCTTCCCCTTTGGGCAATGATGTCATTATGGTGACTCAGCCCCAACAAGTCCCAACCGCTGTGCCTTTCAGGTCAAGTTTCTGAAGAGAGAAACTCATTGGCTCAGCTTGGGTACAGTGTCTGTCCCTGGTCCAATCACCCATGGCCAGAATGGCCAGCTCATGTGGCTTGAACCTGCCCCAACATATCTGAGTCTTCCCAGAAACTGAAAGAGTTTCACATGAACTACTGTTCACTGAGATCTCCCTCTCTCTGTTTATGGGCTATTGATTTACTGAACCAAAATATAGGATTTTACATTCATCCTTAGTTACATTTCATCCTATTAGCTTCAACCAATTTGATTGAACCTGTTGAGTTCTGTTGGCTCTTAGTCATGACGCATGCTAATTATTCCTTCCACATTTGTGACATTTGTGACTTTGATTACAGTATAAAACTCTATTCATCCAAACTGTTGACTTAAGAAAGATAAATAAAAAAGAAGATAAGGTGGAGTGTAATGCCTTGTAACACGTCACCCAAACCTTGTGCTAAGTTGTTCCCAATCCAATAAATGGCCACCCTTGATTTTCAGATGCCAGTTGGTATAACTATACGTATTTTCATCTAGTGCAAATTTCTGCATTTTTTTTCTGCCAGGATATAAAAGTCTTTAGTTGTATTTTGGCATTTCTCTCTAATATTCTTTAAACATCACCAATAGTACTTCGTAAGTCGCTTACAGAAGTCATTCCAACCAAAGAATTAAAGTTCAACTAGATCTGGACACATTCCCTGATTTAAATGATCTAGGTACCCTTATTCCATGCTACTCTATTTGGACTTCCCTCAACTTCCTACTTCCCTATGACTCATATTTCTCTATTAATATTTGAGATTTAGTTTGCAGAAACTAACACAATATTGTAAATCAATCGTGCTTCAATAAAACAAATTAAAATTAAAAAAAAATACTGCTATCTAATCACTTAAAAATGACCTCACCAATATACAGAAAAAAAGAGGAAAGAAACACGTCATCAACAACAGATGAGTTAGTGTGGTAGCTTTATACATAATTTTTTTCTTTTTTCTATTTTCTAAAAATATGGAAATATTTTTCACTTCTATTTCAGTTCAACCAGACATGGATTAGGCTCAAACTAAGAATTCACCAGACTATGGGAAATCTTATACCACTGCATGTGTAAAATATATTTTTACTTAACAAATATTGATTCAGCATCTATTACTTACTAATGAAGAAAGAGCCAAAAGGTTCCCAAATGGAACAGTCTTACTGCAGTTTGGAGAAACCAGTCATATTTTGTCCCTACAACCCGTGTGTACCTGTTCTCCAGGTGAAATGCCCTTCTTCCATTTCCACCTCTCTACATTCTTATTCACCTTCCAAGGCCAATTTCAAATGCTAATTTACCAAAGAAATCTGCCCTAATCCTGTCATCTAAATATGCCTTTGACAATTCAGAAGTCCCATCATATCCCGCCTTAAGATCAACTGTGTATGTTGAGGCCTTATGGGATGGGGGATATGTCCCTTATAGGCAAAAAATGTAGTTTAGTCAGTTTTCTTAGATTCTCCATAGGACCTAGCATGATATGCCATAAATACTTTCTGAAAAAAGGAAACCATTAAAGGTAATTAATCTACTCTGTTAACACTTCCCTATTCAGGAAGTAAATCAGCCCTCTCAAATCATAGTCAGATAGAACATGAGAGAGAATACTAAACACTGACTGGGATAGTTAGGAGGATTAACTTTTTTCCACCTTTTTCTCAAGTCAGATTTGTTCTTTTGTGTAGAAACAACGTCCTTATTGGTAGGTTGGTAGCTCTTAATCTCAGCTGGATGGAATTTCATCTTGTTTTCAGCTGGATAGAAGTAGGCTGGCTATATGCTTGTTAGTATTTAAGAAGTCCCTTATCTTGGGGGGTAGCACTTTTTATGCCTGGTTTTTCCTAAAGTTGAGATGGCATCCCAGGCAGAGGGCCTTCTTTCTGAAGAGTGTAGGGTTGCTATTAATCAAATAGCATCTTATGAGCTGCATGTCAGTGATGCTTATTTATCTATGGTTAGTATGGGTCCTTGAGCCACTGTGAGGGAGGTTTCAGTTCTGATCTGGATAATATATCTTACATATCCTTTCTAATTGTGGTTATGGCCATGTTTGTTGTTTGATACTAGATGTAACAACAATTTAGTGGCTGGGATTTTGCTTCTCTGTGGCCCAATGATTTAGAGCTGTGATTGCAAATTGTGGCCTATTATTGGGAGAATCACAGTTCTTTTCCAGCGGATTCCCAAAACTTGTATGGGCATCAGACACTGTTATAAATAACTTTTCACCCATCTGCTATTTTAGAGCTAATGTAGATGTGGTAGGGTTAATGAAATAGATTGACTTTACAACGGCACTTAATTTATGCTGGACTTCTGCCACTTGTCGACATAATTACTGGTTATAGTGCTAGCATATAGGGTTCATAAATCTGACCCTTAAAGAGGCCTAATAGCAAAATGCTAGGCACCAGCATATTAGAATCTGAGTGGCTTCTCTTTGAAGTAGCCTGGGTTCGGGAAGGCAGCTGGGGCCTTCTGGAAGTCAAAGGACAAACTGAGGACCCTGGACTGAAAAAAGAAGGCCTCTTTGGATAGCCACAGAGACAACAAAGTGAGTTTGTGTGAGAGTCCAGTCTTAAACATAGACTTCTCTCACCTCGAGTCTCTCCCTATTCTTATCCCTGTCCCAGGCCTGTTATTACATTGAAGATACAGAAGTGCCTTCTTTTCATACATTTTTCCAAGATCAAGCTGAGGTGAAGAGAGAGCATGCAAAGCAGTTCATAAAATATCTAAGAAAATATAAGTGTAAAGTCTGCCTTCCGGTGATTAAGGTGACTATGTAACTTTGTTATGATGATCTCCATGGGGCCTTTGCTGGGTCTAGAGAACTAAATTATTAGTTGCTACCTGACTTGTTAGCTCACTCATGTTCCTACACGGGATGTGAGGGCAAGCATGTGTCTTCTTTGTAGCCTCTTCATATCATTTTCAGTAAACTTTAGCTGCTAAATGTATGTTTGGCTTTTCTCAAGGAGCCATACAAAGTGTCATCTCTGGACCACAGCACCAGCATCACCTGGGAAGCTCACTGGAAACGCAGATTCATTGACCTCACTCTGATAAACTCAATCAGACTCTCTAAGGATGGGGCCCAAGGAGCTGTGTCTTACCAAGCTCTCCAGATGATTCTAATCCTCTGTATAGTCTGAGAAGAACTACTGGTCTCTCCCTAGAGCTGTTAGTATCCTATATTAGATCTTTAATTCAGATGTACGCTCAGGTATTTAATACAGCCGTCTCTTCGATGTAGTAAAACAAACATTTTTTTTCACTGGAACAGACACTAAGAAACAATCTGAGCCTTAGTCGAACGTATTACATTTAGCAACATTCCTACTTATCTGAGGGGGTTCTTTTAACTCCAAGTCTATAAAGAAAACTAAATGTCTGGTGACTGAACTGAACCACCATCCAAAGCTAATGAAATCCCAAAGCTAATGGAATAGTGCGTATAACTGTGCTAGTGGTACCCATGCTTTGCAGAACATTAAAGTCACCTGGGGAGCTTTGAAAAACCCTGCTCCTCTGTACCAATTAAGTCAGAATGTCTGCAGTTGAAAGCCAGACATCAGTATTTAAGGTGCTCCACTGATTCCATTGTGCCAGGAAGTGTGGAAATCATTGACCTCTGCAAACCTAGTCATAATTCTACCTAGGAAGTAGGATGTAACCAAGCTGTGCCTCAGGTAGGATAGTGACTCCCCTGTTTCTCTCCAACAGAGGCCTGATATAGATAACTGGGGAACTGGCAAACAAGCTATAGAGTCTGCTCTGCAGTTGGAGAAAGCGTTAAACACACTGCTGCAAGAACTGAAGACCTTGGCTTCTAAGAATAAAGAAACCAATGTAAGTAGTAAACTGGTTCTGAAAGAAGTGTCATCTTTCACTTCTGGATTATGGCTTGCTTTTGGGAAAGAGCCCAAGGCAATGGATTAGCTAATGTGTCTATTTCCCCGGAAGGAAATATATGAACTTATTTCTTGGACGTGGGAGGAGGAGGTGTCCTGACAAGGAGAAATGCAACTCAATACAAGACGGGAAGACGACTTTTCAGGAATAACGCATTCTGGATATAAATAAACACATCTTGAGAACCACTGTCCTAGACTGCCCCTACAAAAGTGAATGTCAGTGGTGACCTATTCTATAGACTTCTCTGAAGTATTCTCGGTTCATAGTGAGCACTCTACCTCGCAGTGGTAACTTATTTCTCACCAACCCTTTAACTTTTCTGGAAGTCGAAGTGAAGAAAATGACCTAGTAGAAAAGTTATCAACCTAGATGCATACTGGACTCGCTGAGGAGCCCTGAAAATGATCAAATGCCTGAGCCTTATGCCAGAACACTAAAATTTAAAGGCCTAAATGGGGTCTGGGAGCCTACTCGAAACTTACATGTCATTGAGATAGGGTGGAAAAACATCCGCAGTGGTAGCTTATTACTTAAATTAATCTGTACTTTTGATGAGTTGCCTTAACACTCATACTCATTGAAAGTGGTTGTTTGTATTCATCTGGAGGTCTTGAAGGTCATAGATCAGTGCTCTTTGAACTTCAATATGCATATGAATTGCCTAGTTGCTTCTTAAAATATAGATTCTGATTTAGTAGGCCTGGAAAGGATTCAGGATTCTGCATTTCTGACAAGCTCCTAGAACTGCTGGACTAGGACTGAGCTATAATTTGGGTAGCAAGATCTTAGATTGCCTCCCACTGCAGACAAGGGCCTCGATGAATTCCTCCTTGTTTTATTTCTGTAGCTCTCACGCTTCATGAAGAAGTTCCTGGATGAACAGACCAGGAACATAAGCTATCTGGAATACCAGCTTAACTACCAGAAGGACTTAGGAAAGGTGGCCCAGAGTGAAGGACAGCCTGAAAAGGCTGCTGAATCATCTGAAACATCAGGTAAAGAGACAACATCTGATGGCAACACAGCAAATCTTCCCACCCAGCAGGTCCCAACGTCAGCTACTTAAGAATCTTGATCTTCTCCATTTGACAGAAATGTGCTTTCCTTTTCACCTCACAAATAAATCTGTTTTGCATTATAATTATGTGTAAAGAGATTGATATTGGAGCACAAGAAGGGTTAGGTTCATTAATGTGAGTTTGGTGAAAGCTTCCTGAGGTACAGTGGGTGCTTTTAAAAAAAAAAAAAAAAAAAAAAAGGCTTTCCTCAACACCCAGATACAGGATTTGGTAAATTCAGCTAGTCCAAGTGGATATAGCAGAAATTAAGTAGTGAAACTTTAGATCTCCCTAATGTCCTCCTCCCCCAGCTTGTATACACATCTTAAGTTTACAAAATGGTAGGGTTTTCTAACTTAAATGCAAAGCTAAAACTTAAACAAGAACTCTTGGTCTAGAAAAGGTGACTCTCACTTGAAAGATATACAGTGAATAGGCAGCTGCAACCCAGGTGCATTTCCACAGCTGGAGGTAGGCATAGGGAACAGGAGGGTACCTAGGCAATTAAGACAATACAGGGCTTCCCTGGTGGCGCAGTGATTGGGAGTCTGCCTGCCGATGCAGGGGACGCGGGTTCGTGCCCCGGTCTGGGAGGATCCCACATGCCACGGAGCGGCTGTGCCTGTGAGCCATGGCCGCTGGGCCAGCGCGTCCGGAGCCTGTGCTTCGCAACGGGAGAGAGGGATGCCCCGACCCCCTCCACTGTGGGCTACCTAGCAGCTACTGGGGTAATTGCTTTCAGGAGCAAACAATGAGCATGCAAGCTTGGATCAGACCCAAGGACCTCAGGTGGCTAGTACCACCTGGGAAGAAAGGGGGCGCTATAGGATTGTGTCCTGGCTTTAAAACTGACCAGCTCCATGGCCTTGAATACGTTTTTATTTACCTCACTCATTGATACAGTTTAGTCATCTGTAAAGTAGGATTAATATTACTTAGTTCATAAAGTTAATAAGAGGATTAAGTATGTAAAGTATCTAAAAACAGCACCTGCTCAAATTATGTATTCTGTTATTTGTATAATAAAGTGTCATTTCTTAAACTTGGAAAGCCAGTACTACATAATGGAAGCACTTAGAATAAGAAAACATGTCACTGAAATTGAGACAGAATCTTAAAACATTTAATATTAGAAGTATCTTGTTCTACATATTTAATCATCACCACAAGCCTATGAGATAGGTTCTTTTTTATCTCCGTTTTACAGATGACACTGAGACAAAGCAGTAACTTACCCAAAGTCATACTGCTACTTAGTGGTGGAGCTGAGGAAGGATTAATTAACTGTCTGATAAATATTCTCTATTATGGTGTTCATGAAAAGTGATGTTGAATTGCTTAAAAAGCTTAATTGATTTCAACTTTTATGTTTATGTTTTGCTAAAACTACTTACTTTTGAACCATGCTTCTTTCATTTTACTTTTTTAAATTGTGGTAAGAATACTTAACTTGAACTCTACCCACTTACATTTTTAAGTGCACAATACAGTATTGTTGGTACTTCCTTTGTGGTTCAGTGATAAAGAATCTGCCTTCCAATGCAGGGGACTCAGGTTCCATCCCTGGTCAGGGAACAAAGATCCCATAGGCCACGGGGCAACTAAGCCCACACACCACAACAACTGAGTTCGCGCACCTCAACTAGAGAGAGAGAGACAGAGAGAGAAAAAAAAAACCCGCGTGCCAAAACGAAGAGCCCCCACGCCGCAAGAAAATATCCCACGTGCCTCAACGAAGATACCGCCTGATGCAACCAAGACCCAACGCTGCCATAAATAAACAAATAAATAAAATTTTTAAAAATACAGTTTTGATAACTATAGGTCCTATGTTGTACGACAGATCTTTAGAACTTATTCATCTTGCATAACTGAAACTTTATATGAATTGAACAGCCCCCCACGTCCCCTTTCTTTTGAATGTATGTCCATGTTTACTCTGTTCTTCTATTCATTCCTATGTTGCATGAATGTTTTTAGCAGGTCATTACTACTGCAATCACTACTGGAAAAATCCATATGCCATGTATGCTTTAAAATGTTCAATGCCCACTTGTTATGTTACATTTGTATTAATAAAGATTGCACATTAAAAAAAAAAAGTATCTTGTTCTAAGGGGAATAGTCAACCACATAGTGGACTTCTTTTCCTACCTCTTCACACCTTTTCTACAAGTCACACATCTTGAAAATCACTGCCACGGCGAGCTTGTCACCCCTGGAGAAATACTAGTTTACAAAGCATTCTTGAATAAATTCTCACTTTTATAATTACTAATTTATATCCAATTTTATACTTGTTAATGAATGATAGAAATTCACATTGGATTGGGAATAAGACAAGACTGCATTATGCTCAGCACTACTTATTGTTTTTTCTGAATGTTCTCAAGCAGCGTTTCTCAACCTCAGTACTACTGACATTTTGAGGCAAATGACCCTTGTTATGTGGAGTAATCCTTTGCATTGTAAGGTGTCTAGCAGCATCCCTGGCCTCTACCTACTAGATGGAACCTTCTCCAGTTGTGGGAAAACTGTTTCCAGACATTGCCAAATATCTCTTGAGAGGCAAAAATCACCCTGTTTGAGCACCACCTTTATAGGCAATGCAATAGAAAAGCTAAAGGAAAAGATCTGTTTGAAAAAAACTTATTTAATGTGATATGATTATAACTAGAACTGAAAAACTATTATAACTTACAAGAAAGTTATAAACTTTCTTGTAAGTTATAAGTTATCCTGCATCCTGGCTGGATGCAGGATGAATATCTACAAATCAACTTTTCATATATAGTATCAACAAATAGAGAGAATATTTTTTAAAAGATATCTTGTTTAGCCACAAATATCAATACATAAAATATCTAGGAATAATTTTAACAGAAGTAGCTTGGAAACTTTATAAAATAAAACTAAAATGTTTCCTGAAAGAAAGAAGCTTTGAATAATGAAAAGAGAAGAGGAAGATTAAATTTGAAAATTGTGACACCTTCCAGATCAAAGGTCTAAAGCAATTTTGTTCACGATCCTAACAGGATTTTGAGGGTTTAGACAGTTTAGTACCAAAGAGTAAGCTCCGGTCATGGGGAAAAACATGGGAACACACATAAAACTTCCTTAACATCATTAGTCACTGGGAAATACCCCCAAATCACAATGAGTCACTATATACTCACCAGAATGGCTAAAATTAAAATGACTATCAACACCATATGCTGGCAAGGTGGTGAAATAACTGAATCTCTCTCACACATTGTTGGTGAGAATGTAAAGTGGTACAATCACTTTGGAAAAAGACATGTCATTTTATCTTATAAAATAAGCATATACATACCTCATGCCTTTTGGGAGGACACACTTCAGCACATAATAAATAATAATATTGTTAACTAAAATTGAGTAGAGAAAGCTACAAAGAAAAGAAAGGAAGGAGTTACAAGCTAATTCACTTGATGTTCACAGTAGGAGTCAACAGATACTGCCTGAAGAAAGAGGGTTCTAAGAGTTTTATGTAAAACTCTAACTATAAAGAGTCACTAGAGGGACTTCCCTGGTGGTGCAGTGGTTAAGACTCCGAGCTCTCAATGCAGGGAGCCCGGGTTCGATCCCTGGTCAGGGAACTAGATCCCACATGCATGCCACAACTAAGAGTTTGCATGCCACAACTAAGGAGCCAGCGAGCCACAACTGACCCAGTGCAACCAAATAAATAAATAAAAATTAAAAAAAAAAAAAAAAAGTCACTAGAATAAAAATATCATAAGGACTATAGTCCTTATGATATTTTTAATTTTTTTAATTTTTAATTTAATTTAATTTAATTAATTTAATTTAATTTAAATTTTAATTTAATTTAATTTAATTTTTAATATAACAGCCTCCATAGTGAAAGCTTATATAAATACAATCGTCATACTACATTTTATTTTGTAACCCTTACGTTAGTCCTTGTTTTAGCCATAGTTTCATTGTTAAATACATTCAGTGTTCACTCCCAGGACTTTTGCTGATGTTTCCCTGATCATTTTTCTGCTTGCGTCAATTTTGTTCTTTCGGAGGTGTTTCAGCAAGGCCTAATGCAGATAGTATTCCCACAGTCCATGAATTTGCAGAAAGTTTTGCCTGTGCCTTTGACACTTGAAGAATATCTTGGATGAAAATCCTTGGCTCAAACTTTCCTCAAATATCTGATAAATATTGTTCTGTTTCTGTTAGCATTGACTCTAGCTATGCCAACTTGTCTTTCTTTCCCTTATAAATGACACAATGTTTTTGCCCAGATTCTCAAAGTGTGCTACTAGTGTTAGTAGGCTACATCTTGTGTTGGCAGGGTATGTGTTAGTAGGATATGTCTTGGTATTGATCATTCTGAGACAGTTTTTTTCCATATCTTGGGTATGCTTTTTAATATACAAATTCAAGTCCTATTTCACAGCATTTTCTAATGTTTGCTTTACTCCATTCTTTTATATTTCCTCCAACTGGAAGAACTCCAATTATTCATATTTTGAATCATTTTTGCCTACCATTTATAACATTTACTTTAAAAAAATCTTTTTGCTTATTTCCCTTATACTTCATTTTTTCCATATGTATACACTGTGTCCTGCTGTGCTTTCTATAGGGTCTATTTCTTCTTATACTATTTGTAATTTAGTCTTTATTTATGAAATGATTCTGTTTCTTTCATTTCTTTCCTAAATTTTACCAGGTACCATTTCAAATCTTTCTATTGACTGACCATCAGCTTCCTTTGGTGGCCAAGTCTTCCCTGTGTTAATGTATCTATTTATTTTTTAAAGGTTACACTCCATTTACAATGATTACAAGATACTGGCTATATTCCCCAAGTTGTACAATACATCTTTGTAGCTTATCTTACACCCAATAGTTTGTACCTCCCACTCCCTCACCCCTTCACCCTTCCCCACACTGGTAACCACTAGTTTGTTCTCTGTATCTGTGAGTCTGCTTCTTTTTTGTTATGTTCACTGGTTTATTGTATTTTTTTAGATTTCATGTATAAGTGATATCACACAGTATTAGTTTTTCTCTGTCTGATGTATTTCACCTAGCATTATGCCCTCCAAGTCCATACATGTTGCTGCAAATGGCAAAATTTCATTTTTTTTATGGCCGAGTAGTATCCCATTGTGTCTATGTGTGTGTGTGTATATATATATATATATATATATATATATATATATATATATGTATATATACCACATTTTCCTTATCAAGTCATCTGTTGATGGATACTTAGGTTGCATCCATACCTCAGTAATTGTAACTAACGCTGCTATGAACGTTGGGGTCCATGTATCAATACCTTTTAGAATTAGTGTTTTTGTTTTTTTTCAATATTTACCCAGGAGTGGAATTGCTGGTTCATATTGTAGTTCTATTTTTAGTTTTTTGAGAAACCTCCGTACTGTTTTCCACAGTGGCTGCACCAATTTACATTCCTACCAACACTGTAGGAGGGTTCCCTTTTCTCCACATCCTCGCCAACATTTGTTATTTGTGTTCTTTTTGATGATAGCCATTCTGACCAGTATGAGGTGATATCTCATTGTGGTTTTGATTTGCATTTCCCTGATTATTAGTGATGTAGAGCATCTTTTCATGTGCCTGTTGGCCATCTGCATTTCTTCTTTGGAAAAATATATATTCAGTCCTTCTGCCCATTTTTTAATTTTTATTTTTTTGATGTTGAATTGTATGAGCTGTTTATATATGTTGAATATTAACCCCTTATAGGTCATATCATTTGCAAATATTTTCTCCCATATCCCCTCCCATTAAGTAGGTTGTCTTTTTGTTTTGTTGATGGTTTCCTTTGCTGTGAAAAACCTTTAGTTTTATTTAGGTCCCATTTGTTTATTTTAGCTTTTGTTTCCTTTACTTTAGGAGAGGGATCCAAAAAAAATATTGCTGCAATTTATGTCAAAGAGTGTTCTCCCTATGTTTTCCTCAAGGAGTTTTATAGTATCTGGTCTTACATTTAAGTCTTTAATCCATTTTGAGTTTATTTTGTATATGGTGTTAGAGAGTGTTCTAATTTCATTCTTTTACATGTAGCTGTCCCGTTTTCCCAGCACCACTTATCGAAGAGACTGTCTTTTCTCCATTGTATATTCTTGCCTCCTTTGTCATAGATTAATTGACCATAGTGCATGGGTTTATTTCTGGGCTGTCTTTCCTGTTCCATTCTATGTGTCTGTTTTTGTGCCAGTACCATACTGTTTTAATTACTGTAGCTTTGTAGTATAGTCTGAAGTCAGAGAGTGTGATTCTTCCAGCTCTGTTCTTTCTCTAGATTGTTTTGACTATTTGGAGTCTTTTATTTTCCCATACAAATTTTAAAATTATTTGTTCTAGTTCTGTGAAAAATGCCATTGGTATTTTTATACGGATTGCATTGAATCTGTAGATTGCCTTGGGTAGTATGGTCATTTTAACAATATTGATGCTTCCAATCTAAGAACACAGTATATCTTTCCATCTGTTAGTGTCATCTTCAATTTCTTTCATCAGTGTCTTACAGTTTTCCAAGTACAGGTGTTTTGCCTCCTGAGGCATTGTATTTTATTTTATACCTAGGTTTATTCCTAGGTATTTTATTCTTTTTGATGTGACGGTAAATGGGATGTTTCCTTAATTCCTCTTTCTGATAGTTCATTGCTAGTGTATAGAAATGCAACAGATTTCTGTATATTAATTTTGCATCCTGCAACTTTACCAAATTCATTGATGAGCTCTAGTAGTTTTCTGGTGGCATTTTTCAGATTTTCTGTGTATAGTATCATGTCATCTGCAAACAGTGACAGTTTTACTTCTTCCTTTCCAATCTGGATTCTTTTCATTTATTTTTCTCCTCTGATTGCTATGGCTAGGACTTCCAAAACTATGTTGAATAAAATTGGTGAGAGTGGGCATCCTTGTCATGTTCCTGATCTTAGAGGAAATGCTCTCAACTTTTCACCATTGACTATGATTTCCATGTGCATGGAATACCTTTTTCCATCCCTTCACTTTCAGTCCGTATGTATCCCTAGATCTGAAGTGAGTCTCTTGTAGGCAGCATATATACAAGTCTTGTTTTTGTATCCATTCAACCACTCCGTGGCTCTTGGTTGAAGCATTTAGTCTGTTTATATTTAAGGTACTTATCACTGTGTATGTTCTTATTGCCATTTTGTTAATTGTTTGGGATTTGTTTTTGTATGTCTTTTTTTGCCATTCTTCTTTTGTTCTCTTCTCCTGTGATTTGATGACTACCTTTAGTGTTATGTTTGGATTCCTTTTTCTTTTTTTATGTGTATATCTATTATAAGTTTTTGGTTTGCAGTTACCCTGAGGTTTTTTTTTTTATAGCTGTCTATATACATAATTGTTTTAATTACTGATCCCTTCATTTAAAATGCATTTTTAAAACCCTGCATTTGTATTCTCCTCCCTTCATGATTACTGTTTTTGATATAATATTTAATATCTAATTGTTTCATGTATCCCTTAACTGCTTATTGTAAATATAGATGATTTTACTACTCTTGTCTTTTATCCTCCCTACGAGTTTTGTTTGTGGATGATTTCCTACCTTTACTGTGTGTTTGCCTTTACTGCTGAGTTTTTCACTTCATGATTTTGTTTCTAGCTGTGGCCTTTTCTTTTTTGCCTAGAGAAGATCCTTTAACATTTGTTGTAAAGCTGGTTTGGTGGTGCTGAACTCTTTTAATTTTTGCTTGTCTGTAAAGCTTCTGATTTCTCCATCAAAACTGAACAAAAGCCTTACTGGGTAAAGTATTCTTGGTTGTAGGTTTTTCCCTTTCATCACTTTAAATATATTGTGCCGTTCCCTTCTGGCCTGCAGAGTTTCTGCTGAAAAATTAGCTGATAGCCTCATGGGAGTGCCCTTGTATGTTGTCATGTATTTATTTTTTATTGTTTTCTTTCCCGTCTGCAATTGCATCAAGATTTTATGCCTCTTTATTCATGTTGGAATGTTATATTACACTTTTCTTCTGTTTTGGCCTGATATTTTTGTAGGGAGTGTTGTTAATCTGTAGGGAAGTTTTGTATCTATTTTCAGGTCTTTTTTTTTTGCCCTTGTTTCCCTAGAGCAGCTTCCTTTGGATGTTTTAGTTGCATAATACTTTGTCGATTATATTTAAATAAGTCAGATTTTTCTCAGTTTGAAGGAGGATCTTTTGAAGTACGGGAAGGGGTAGCTTTCCCAGTTTCTCAGTTCAAGAGCTCCCTCTTCTATGGCTACTATAAATTGCACTTCTGGTACTAAGTCTTACCTAAATTTCAGATCTTAACTTGGTTCACAAAGGCTTCCACCATCAGTTCCAAACTTCTATAGTATCTTTACCACCTCTGGTGAAGAAGCACTTTCACCAAGGAATCTTGTCCTAATTTCCACTTTCTGACTCCCCTCTTATTTATTTATTTATTGGTCATCAAATAACCCTTTATTTAATTATTTTCCTTTGTAGTTCTTAACTAGCTAGGCATTCCACTGCACCACTGTTGATGTCATCTCTGATGTCGTGAGGGTGGCAGCCATCAGCATTGCAACCCACGGGCTGGAAAATCCCCAGGATCTCTTTAATGGTTCCAGAGAGTTCTCTAGCTAAAGATCAGTGCCTCATCTGTTGCACAATGTTGACAATCTCATCAAAAGTGATGTTTGCACTGTGCTTAATGTTTTTCTGCTTCTTTCTGTCTCTTGGCAGTTCTTTGACGGCTTTGATGATCAGGACAGAGGCAGAAGGTACTACCTCAATCTGGGCCTGTGTGTTCTGAATGGTCAGTTTCACTGTAATTCTCAGACTCTTCCAATTACTAGTTGCCTGGTGATGTCATCACCAACCTCTTTTGGAGACAGACAGAGGGAGCCGATATTGCTGGCCAGGGCAAATGTGGCACCAAGTTTCCCATCAGTGCACCTCAGATATACAGCTTTTATCTCCTTGGGGTTGAACTTAGGTGGCAAGGTGGAGGTGGCTGGTGTCATATGAACCCATATTTGGGATGACCCAAGAAAGCTGCACCTTGGCTGCTTCAAGCTGAAAGCTCCCTTCTGTTTTAAAAGTGCTATTTTCCCAGACAGCATCTTCAATAAGTGGTGTTGGGAAAATTGGACAGGTACATGTAAAAGTATGAAATTAGAACACTCCCTAACACCATACACAAAAATAAACTCAAAATGGATTAAAGACCTAAATATAAGACCAGACACTATCAAACTCTTAGAGGAAAACATAGGCAGAACACTCTATGACATAAATCACAGCAAGATCCTTTTTGACCCACCTCCTAGAGAAATGGAAATAAAAACAAAAATAAACAAATGGGACCTAATGAAATTTCAAAGCTTTTGCACAGCAAAGGAAACCATAAACAAGACCAAAAGACAACCCTAAGAATGGGAGAAAACATTTGCAAACGAAGCAACTGACAAAGGATTAATCTCCAAGATTTACAAGCAGCTCATGCAGCTCAATAACAAAAAAACAAACAACCCAATCCAAAAATGGGCAGAAGACAGCAAAAAAAAAGTGCTATTTTCTCAAATCTGCCACCTCTGTGTGACTCCTCACCCAAACATATTCTAAGCCTTTTATCACCAACTCTCTCATTGCACCTTCCCACTTTGATCACAGTTCTCACTGGTGATCTGACCTCATCCTTTTGGGAGTGAATATTTACTGTTGATTTCTCACATCTGCCACTTCTAGGACCCTTCTGCACATCCTGTTCTCACAAACACCTGCAGCACTGTTGTGGCTTCCTGAACTAAAACTTATGACTTCAGATGCCCAAAACCTTTATTATCCGGGATACTTAAAGGAAGAGAGTAGAGGAGAAAAAATCCAGTAATAATAGATGTCATATGGAACACACTAAAATGTTTACTTCCTAAACGTGAGGAATACCCCTTGAGTGCAAAAATCATATCATTTGTCTGCTAAAGAGGGTTCAGGAATAGGGCTATGCTGACAGAAGGTCCTTCGGGAAACATTAGCTACATAAGTGCAAAAAGACTCACGAAGACAACCTGAAGTGGATGAAGGTTGGATTGGATTTTGTGACTACTGAAAAGAGAGATACTGGGCTTCCCTGGTGGTGCAGTGGTAAAGAATTCACCTGAATGCAGGGGACATGGGTTCGAGCCCTGGTCTGGGAAGATCCCGCATGCTGCGGAGCAACTAAGACCATGAGGCACAACTACTGAGCCCGTGTGCGACAACTACTGAAGCCCACGCGCCTAGATCCCGTGCTCCGCAAAAAGAGAAGCCACTGCAATGAGAAGCCCGAGCACCGCAATGAAGAGTAGCCCCCGCTCCCCGCAACTAGAGAAAGCCCGCGCGCAGTGGCAAAGACCCAATGCAACCAAAAATAAATAAAAATTAAAATAAATAAATTTATTTTTTAAAAAAAGAAAAGAGAGATACTGCTTTAGAAAAAAATATCAAAATCACTCAGCCTAGATTGCTATCCTGGTCCTTTCTCACCTACAGGAAATTCTTGCAAATGGATGATCCAGAAATCTCCAACTCAAACAACAACGATAAATACAAAAGAAGAAGGAGTTGAGTTATCAAGCAGGGTGGTTCCTCCTGGAGACTCTAAGGGAGAAACTCTTTCATGCCTCTCTCCTAACTTCTGGCGTTGCTGGCAATTCTTGGCATTCCTTGGCTTGTGGAAGCATCACTGCAATCTCTGCCCCCATCTTCACATTGCCTTCTCCCTGTGTTTCTCCCCTTCTGTCCTCTGTAAGGACATCTGCATTGGATTTAGGGCCCACTCTAACCCAGCATGATTTCATTTTGATCCTTATCCTAATTATATCTACAAAGACCCTTATTGCAAATAAGATCATATTTTGAGGTTCTGGGTAGACATGAATTTGGGAGGACACTATCCAACCCACCACAGCATCCATAAAGCCTCTTTGCAACTAAGACACTAGCACCCCTATTTATCACCTCTAAATTGATTTGTTCCTCTTTTATCAAATACTATGTGACAGGCACTGTTCTAAGCATTTCACAAATAATAACTCATTTAGGAAGATGGCGGAAGAGTAAGACGCGGAGATCACCTTCCTCCCCACAGATACATCAGAAATACATCTACACGTGGAACAACTCCTACAGAACACCCACTTAACCCTGGGAGAAGACCTCAGACCTCCCAAAAGTCAAGAAATTCCCCACGTTCCTTGGTAGGGCAAAAGAAAAAAGAATAAACAGAGACAAAAGAATACAGACGGGACCTGCACCAGTGGGAGGGAGCTGTGAAGGAGGAAAGGTTTCCACACACTAGAAGCCCCTTCGCAGGCGGAGACTGCGGGTGGTGGAGGAGAGCTCAGCCACAGGGTGCGGAGGGCAAAGCGGAGAGATTCCCGCTCAGAAGATCGGTGCCGACCAACACTCACCAGCCCGAGAGGCTTGTCTGCTCACCCGCCGGGGCGGGCGGGGCTGGGAGCTGAGGCTCGGGCTTTGGTCTGAGGGCAGGGAGAGGAGTGGCGGCGTAAACACAGCCTGAAGTGGGCAAGTGCACCACGGCTAGCCAGGAGGGACACCGGGGAAAAGTCTGGACCTGCCGAAGAGGCAAGAGACTTTTTCTTCCCTCTTTGTTTCATGGTGCGCACGGAGAGGGGATTAAGAGAGCTGCTTAAAGGAGCTCCAGAGACGGGCGCAAGCCGCGGCTAATAGCGTGGACCACAGAGACGGGCATGAGACACTAAGGCTGCTGCTGCTGCCACCAAGAAGCCTGTGTGCGAGCACAGGTCACTATCCACACCCCCCTTCCAGGGAGCCTGTGCAGCTCGCCACTGCCAGGGTCCCAGGATCCAGGGACAACTAACCCGGGAGAACGCATGGCGCGCCTCAGGCTGGTGCAATGTCCCGCCGCTGCAGCCGCACGCTCGCCCCGCACTCTGTGCCCCTCCCTCCCTCCGGCCTGAGTGAGCCAGAGCCCCCGAAGCAGCTGCTCCTTTAACCCCGTCCTGTCTGAGCGAAGAACAGACGCCCTCAGGCAACTTACAAGCAGAGGCGGTGGCCAAATCCAAAGCTGAACCTGGGAGCTGTACGAACAAAGAAGAGAAAGGGAAATTTCTCCCAGCAACCTCTGGAGCAGCGGATTAAATCTCCACAATCAACTTGATGTACCCTGCAACTGTGGAATACCTGAACAGATAATGAATCATCCCAAATTGAGGAGGTGGACTTTGAGAGCAAGATATATTATTTTTCCCCTTGTCCTCTTTTTGTGAGTGTGTATGTGTATGCTTCTGTGTGAGATTTTGTCTGTATAGCTTTGCTTTCACAATTTGTCCTAGGGTTCTGCCTGTCCGTTTTTCCTTCTTTTTTTTCTTTAACTTAAAAATTTTTTTTCTTAATATTTGTTTTTTATTTTAATAACTTTATTTTACTCTATCTTACTTTATTTTATTTTATCCTCTTTCTTTCTTTCTACATTTTCTCCCTTTTATTCTGAGCCATGTGGATGAAAGGCTCTTGGTGCTACAGGCAGGAGTCAGTGCTATGCCTCTGAGGTGGGAGAGCCAACTTCAGAACACTGGTCCACAAGAGACCTCCCAGCTCCACGTAATATCAATTGGCAAAAATCTCCCAGAGATCTCCATCTCAACACCAACACCCAGCTTCACTCAATGACCAGCAAGCTACAGTGCTGGACACTCTATGCCAAACAACCAGCAAGACAGGAACACAACCCCACCCATTAGCAGAGAGGCTGCCTAAAATCATAATAAGTCCACAGACACCCCAAAACACACCACCAGACGTGGACCTGCCCACCAGAAAGACAAGATTCAGCCTCATCCACCAGAACACAGGCACTAGTCCCCTCAACCAGGAAGCCTACACAACACACTGAACCAACCTTAGTCACCAGGGACAGAAACCAAAAACAACAGGAACTACAAACATGCAGCCTGCAAAAAGGAGATCCCAAACACAGTAAGATAAGCAAAATGAGAAGACAGAAAAAAGACAAAGTGAGAGAGTGGCATGGACATATATACACTACCAAACGTAAAATAGATAGCTAGTGGGAAGCGGCCGCATAGCACAGGGAGATCAGCGCGGTGCTTTGTGACCACCTAGAGGGGTGGGATAGGGAGGGTGGGAGGGAGGGAGATGCAAGAGGGAAGAGATATGGGAACATATGTATATGTATAACTGATTCACTTTGTTATAAAGCAGAAACTAAGACACCATTGTAAAGCAAGTATCCTCCAATAAAGATGTAAAAACAAACAAACCAAAAAAAAACAAAAAAAATTCAATAACTATTCAGACAACTTCTATTTATCCTTTTTTTTTGAAGTTTTGAATTGTATTTATTTTTTTATACTGCAGGTTTTTATTATGATCAATTGTATACACATCAGTGTATACATGTCAATCCCAATATCCTAATTCATCACACAACCACCCACACCTCCGCTTTCCCACCTTGGTGTCCATACATTTGTCCTCTACATCTGTGTCTCAATTTCTGCCCTGCAAACCAGTTCATCTGTACCATTTTTCTAGGTTCCACACACATGCGTTAATATACGATACTTGTTTTTCTCTTTCTGACTTACTTCACTCTTTATGACAGTCTCTAGATCCATCCACGTCTCAGCAAATGATCCAATTTCGTTTCTTTTTATGGCTGAGTAATATTCCATTGTATATATGTACCACAACTTCTTTATCCATTTGTCTGTCGATGGGCATTTAGGTTGCTTCCATGACCTGGCTATTGTAAATAGTGCTGCAATGAACATTGGGGTGCGTGTGTCTTTTTGAATTATGGTTTTCTCTGAGTATATGTCCAGTAGTGGGATTGCTGGATCATATGGTAATTCTATTTTTTGTTTTTTAAGGAACCACCATACTGTTCTCCATAGTGGCTGTATCAATTTACATTCCCACCAACAGTGCAAGAGGGTTCCCTTCCAGTATTATTATTGTTTAAGACATTTCATATTCATTTAGATTTACCCATGTATTTATCCTTTCTGTTGTTCATTATGTCTTCCTATTTCATTTTGCTTTCTATCTGGAACCATTTACCTTCTGACTAAAGAATTCCCATTAGTATTTCTTTAGTGTAAGTCTACTAGTGAATAATTTTTTCAGTTTTTTTCATGTGAAAACATCTTTATTTCACTTTCATTTTAGAAAGTTATTTTTCAGTGGGTGCAAAATTCTAGTACAGTTATTTTCTTCTAGCTCTGACATTAGTTGTCACTTTGATGTTTGTGGCCTACTTTCTTTTGTTGAGAATTCAAGCATCAGTTTTATTGCTGCTATTTTAAAAATCATACATCTTTTTCCTCTAGCTTGTATTAATATTTTCTCTTTGTCTTTGAAAAATGTTACTATGATACACCTATATGTATGCTTTCTCTGTATTTAATTTAAATGATGTTTATGGTTTCCTGAATTTGTGGCTTCATGTTTATTATGAACATCATTTTGATCTTCAAATTTTATCTCTGCTTCATCTGTCTCTTCTGAATTTGTTTTGGTTTGTTTTTGGTAGGATTTAAATTACATATATGTTAAATATTTTCACTATTTCCCATATATCTCTTATGCTTCCTCTTTTTTTTTTTTTTTTGTATTTTCCATTCTGTTTTTCTCTCTGTGCTTTGTACATAAGATTTTCTCCCAAGGTATGTTCCAATTTACTAATGCTCTCCTAAATTGCTTCTAATCTACTGCTCTTAACTTTTTAATTTTAGCTATTATATTTTTTCAGCTCTATAATTTCATTTGAAGAATTTTTATATTTTTGAGTTTTATGCTGAGATTTTCCATTTTGTGATCTTATTTCTGGAACATATTAATATGTTATTTTAAAGATCACATATAATAATTCCAATATTTGGATCTCCAGTAAGTATATTTCTATAATCTGTTTTTCTTTTATTTTTCAGTCATGTGGTTTTGCCTCCTAGTAATTTTTCATTAGCAGCTAGAAAATACATTTGATAAATTGTAGTGATATTTTAAGACTCTAGATAATATCTTCTAGAGAGCATTCATTTTTGTTTGGTAGTTAGATAAAAGGAAGATTAATTTTAATTAAATCAAGGATTAAGTTAATTTAATGTCTAGCCCTTATAGAGTTGTAAGTTAAAATTGGAATGGTTGCCTGAGCCTCTCCTTGGTTGGCCTGAAGTCCAATTTTTGACCACCAGCACTATAAGACTGCTAGAAATTTTGCTCAGCTTCTCAGCCTCCTGGCTTCTACTTACAAACAGACAAACATCTAAAAGGAGAACTTAGGGCCAAATTGGGCTCACTGCTCTATTCTTGCATTCTGTCTTAGCCTAGGTTCCCTAGAAAATAGATCCTGAGGTAAAGGTTAAGCGCTAATTTTTAACAGGGAGGTATAACTCTGAGATAGTAAAAGTAAAGGGAAAATAAAGTGGGTAGAAAAGGAGGAAAAGGAAATATAAGCTAGTGTATTACTGCAGATGACCACAGCTTCATGAAGAGAGGCTCACTGTATAGAACCACTTTGTCTTGGAGTAGTCTGATAGAGGGATAAAGAGAGAGGAATTTATTCAATGGCTCCCTCTATTGACTGGCTTAACTTTCATTGGTCAAAATTTACCCACAAGACATTAACTTCTATGCATTCCTGATGTTTCAACTGGTCTCTTCAGACCCACCAAGGAAACTGAATCCCATACCCTACAACATGTTGATTCTTCTAACTCCAGAACTAGTGAGAGTAATCAGATCCTTGATGGGTATGGCGGGGCCTGGTGCCATAGCTGCAGCAACTCATACCACATCAGGAGCAATGGAGTCTATGTGGAGACTAGCACTCACCTTGGGGGAGGCTGAAGCAGCCTGCAAAGCTTGTTGAAGAAATGGTTGTGACCTTGTGTCCACAGTAAGTTTGAGGACCTGGAGAACAGATAGGGCCTAGAAGATTTAAGGAGGTTCCTCAATGTGTCCAATGCACCTTTTCCTGGGAATCTTGACCTATCAAAGCCCTTAGTAGCTTCATAGTTTCCAAATGTCTTTAAGCAGTGGTTTTATGTATTGTCCAGCATTTCTGATTCTCAGGGGAAGGTTTAATCTGCAACCAACCACTCCACATTACTAGAAAAGAAAAAAAAAAAGGCACTGCTATCTTTTAAAGATCTTATAATAGTAACATATAATGTTAACCACAGGCACAACTGACACCCAAATATAGCTAAAAAACTAGTTGACATCAGCTGCAGAGTAAAACTAGTGGGACACCAAGAAGCCAGGTTCTCACTTGTTAGATATAAATCACCCCTCACCTCTATGTTGACTCCTCAGATAAGTTCAGTTGATATTTTCAAAGTCAACTTGCCCTTGATTTCCTCAGATTAGTCACTGTTAGTATTACTCACCCGTTGGAAAGTCCCATCCTCAGGAAACCACTAATCACGGGTGGGGCCATAAGAGAAGGGCACACAATATACCAATTATATCATCTCTGAAGCAGAGGGTTCACAAGTGCCTTTATTTTTTTTCTGAATGCATAAATTCCTTTATTGAAAATATTGGGTTAGCACTGTAGTACATATACTCAATATCCATAACTCAAGGGCCACACATTTCTGATTGGAAAATACTGTTTTAAATAGAGAACACAGCATCTGGATATGCTCTCACAAGTATAATATCATGGACTAAACTAGGTAGGAGTGAACTATATGCAAAATGACCATTTTGTTAATAGCATATGTTTGCAAATGGCATAAATGGTAAATGTGGTCATCATGAGACATTCTTGGTGTCTCACACCAACACATAATTTAACAGGCAGATTAAGGTTAAACTGCCAATAAGTTGTTAATTAAGAGTTCTCAGTAGGAGAACTTGGGTGAAAGTACACCCAGTCTATAGATTTAAGATTTTATAGCATTCATTTAAACTTGCATGGAATGTGAGTGGAGTAAAATAATTGTTGATTTGACAGGAGGCCACTTGGCAATTTGTTTGTTCTCTTTTATATATACTCTAAAATAAGAGAATATCTAGCTAAAGGAAATATTCTGTCAGCTTAAGGCCAACATTCTAAGAACTGTTTACTTCTTTAAAATGTTATATAAACACTACTTTTCATTAATTTTTCCTTTCAAAGATCACTATGTGTTTAATTCTGACTGCTGCAAAAACTCAACTCACACTAATCATTATCTCTTCTTCCTTTTCCCAGCTAAAGTCTATCTCTGGTCTAACCTACAGTCTATAATTCAACTTCTTGTGACATACTCTAAGAATTTCAGGATCTCCTCATCTGCTGCTGTTCCAAAACATTACTGACCTATATGAACCCTGTAATTTTTAGCCTCTTCCAAATTAGGCCAAAGATTTTAGCTCTTAATTAAACCTCCTTATAGAAATTTACCATTGTATCTTTTCTATATTTTTATGTAATATAAAAAAGAGGAAGAATCAGTGGAAGGAGCTCATTAGGACCACTAAATAAAGGTCTTCTCTTATATTTGCTACCTTCTCAGGGCACTTAGATGCCTCTCTTTAGAAAAATGTCACCCTTTGGAGAATGGTAAGAGATGCATGCTTAATCATACAGTTCATGGAAATTGAGAAATGTTTCATTAGCTTCATCCAAAATAACAATAAGTTTACTACAAAGGTTTTAGGATAACAACCTTTCTCTACTTCCTCCCAATCTGTCATTGTCACCACCATGGGTCATCCTTGCCACAGCAATCTGAATATGTGTGGCCAAAGGGAAATGATGACTTTTCCAAAGGGAAGAGGACCTTTCTTCAGTAAAGGGAACATACACGGCTCTGGTTTCCTGCTAGAGCTTAACGTATAGGCCCCATTCAACATCAAGAAATACTGTATCACAAAATTGTGTATGCAGTTAAAAAACTATGTGTGCAGTATGATCTCAGTTATACAATATGTGTGTCTATAAAACATGTATGCATGTATGAGGATATATAGTAAAGTGTTAACCAATTATGAATCATGGAATTATGGGTACCAGCTAATTTCTATGCACTTATTTGTGTTGTCATCATTTTATTTATTGGACATGTAATATTTTTTTCAAAAAACTTAAAAAAAAAACTGTTTTGTCAGATGTTGTGCTCTTCTAGGTACGTAAGTCAGTAAATAAACATGAAATGCATAGAACAAGCAAATAGCTTGTTCTCAACAAATGTTAACTATTATGGATACAGCACAGGAAATTAAATTTAACTTTTTCATGAAATGCAATTTTAAAATATCTATATTTAAAGGCATGGGTCTTAAAAGAGTGTACAGATCTACAAAGGAACCAAGTAATCTACTAAAAGTGCTTGCCTCCTTTTTTATTTTTTTAATTTAATTTAATTTTATTTTATTTTGCCACATTGTGCTGCTCACGGGATCTTACTTCCCCCACCAGGGACTGAACCCAGTTCCCCTGGAGTGGAAGCCCAGAGTCCTAACCACTGGACTACCAGGGAATTTCCACTTGCTTCCTTTTTTAGAATGAGGTATAACTGAAACAGGAAAAAAAGACTTATAATGACTATTAGGCAGAGGACTATAAGAGATTTGAAGTCAACAACTCTTTAGCTGTGAGTGCTGCCCCTCACTGGCTAAGGTTATAATCTGGGTAAAAAATAATGAAAAAATATTTGGAGAGAAAAATGATGAGCAAAAGAAGACTAGAAGGGGGAAAAGAGGACAGGAACGGAAAGGAGAGAAAAAAGTTAGATCTAATTATAATGATTAATAGGAGAAAAGAAAACAATAAAATGAATAACAATTGGAGGGGACTTCCCTGGTGGCACAGTGTTAAGAATCTGCCTGCCAATGTAGGGGACATGGGTTCGAGCCCTGGTCTGGGAAGATCCCACATACTGCTGAGCAACTAAGCCCATGTACAACAACTACTGAGCCTGCACTCTAGAGTCCGCAAGCCACAACTACTGAAGCGCACGCACCTAGAGCCCCTGCTCCGCAACAAGAGAAGCCACTGCAATGAGAAGCCCGTGCACTGCAACAAAGAGTACCCCCACTTGCCGCAACTAGAGAAAAGCCCGCGCGCAGCAACGAAGACCCAACATGGACAAAAATAAATAAATAGATAGATAGATAGATACATAAATAAATAAATAAATTTATTTTAAAAATGAATAACAATTGGAAGAGTGGCATCTACATAGACCAATTAATGTTACAAATGTCAGGCCTTCTGCTGAGTGTTTTATAAGAAGTATCTCATTTAGTTTTTAAAATTGAAAACTAAATATAGAAATTGGTATTAAATTGTCCCTATTTAACAGAGGAGAAAACTAAGATTTTCAGGGTTTAAGTGATTTTTTCCCCCAGATCATGTATTAGACCTCTTTAATGAGGTATGTCCTGTCCTTTTGAGCTTCACTTTGGCCTGATTTGTCTTCTTGGGATGTGATGTCCCATCTTCCCAAATTATAAAATAAATGAACAGAATATCTGTCCCTTGTTTGATGTCCTCTATATTGTCACTATTTTCTATAATCCTGTGAATTAAGCAGGCTTAATAGGGCTCAAAATAACTTAATGTGAAGACAAATGCAAAGATCTAACTCTAATACCATATTCATATTTTCCAAACTAAAACTTAAATCATTAATTCTATGACATTATACTTGCAAATTTATTACATATAAAATTTTACTAAAGTATAAAGAGAAAATCACAGAATACTTTTTTGAAAAGCATCAAATTAAACAAAATGTGTTTGGCACCAAAATTTTACTGTTGTCACCATAAATGCTTGACATCTGCATCACCACTCACTTAATAAGGAATATTTTCCCCAGAAGAAAACTAAATGGGAAGAGTGTCTGCTGTGAAGTTTTATACTTTTCCCAATATTTGGATAAAAGAGTTCTGGATTGACAGTCAGAGTCTGGGTCCAGGTTTTAGCTCCTGCTCTGTCAGTTGTGCAGTCTTTGCCCCAGCCCCTAACTTCACTGGGTCTTAGTTTTCTGATCTGTATAATAAAGTTTTGAGCAATATGTTTGGAAAAATACTATGACTATATAGCTTATAAAAAAACAAGGCAGGAAATTACCAATGGCATTTTTCACAGAATTAGAACAAAAAATTTTACAATTTGTATGGAAACACAAAAGACCTCAAATAGCAAAAGCAATCTTGAGGAAAAAAAAAAACACGGAGTTGGAGGAATCAGGCTCCCTGACTTCAGACTATACTACAAAGCTACAGTAATCAAGACAGTACGGTACTGGCACAAAAATAGAAATATAGATCAATGGAACAGGATAGACAGCCAAGAGATAAACCCACACACCTATGGTCACCTAATCTATGACAAAGGAGGTCAGAATATACAATGGAGAAAACGCAGTCTCTTCAATAAGTGGTGATGGGAAAACTGGACAGCTACATGTAAAAGAATGAAATTAGAACATTTCCTAACACCATACACAAAAATAAACTCAAAATGGATTAAAGAACTAAATGTAAGGCCAGACACTAAAACTCTTAGTGGAAAACGTAGGAAGAACACTGTTTGACATAAATCGCAGCAAGATCTTTTTTGACCCACCTCCTAGAGTAATGAGAATAAAATAAACAAATGGAACCTAATTAAACTTAAAACTTTTGCACAGCAAAGGAAACCATAAACATGACAAAAAGACAATCTTCAGAATGGGAGAAAATATTTGCAACTGAAGCAACTGACAAAGGATTACTCTCCAAAATAAACAAACAGCTCATGTAACCCAATCAAAAAATGGGCAGAAAACCTAATTAGACATTTCTCCAAAGAAGACATACAGATGGCCAACAAACACATGAAAGGATGCTCAACATCACTAATTCTTAGAGAAATGCACATCAAAACTACAATGAGATATCACCTCACACCAGTCAGAATGACCATCATCATAAAATCTACAAACAATAAATGCTGGAGAGGGTGTGGAGAAAAGGGAACCCTCTTGTACTGCTGGTGGGATTGTAAATTGATACTGCCACTATGGAGAACAGTATGGAGGTTCCTAAAAAAACGAAAAATAGAACTCCCATATGCCCCAGTGACCCCACTACTGGGCATATACCCAGAGAAAAACATAATACAAAAAGACACACGCAACCCAATGTTCACTGCAGCACTATTTACAATAGCCAGGACATGGAAGCAACCTAAATGCCCATCGACAGATGAATGGATAAAGAAGATATGGTACATATATACAATGGAATATTACTCAGCCATAAAAAGGAACGAAATTGGGTCATTTGTAGAGACGTGGATGGACATAGAGAAAGACTGTCATACAGAGTGAAGTAAGTCAGAAAGAGAAAAACAAATATTGTATATTAACTCATATATGTGGAATCTGAAAAAACTGGTATAGACAATCTTATTTACAAAGCAGAAATACAGACACAGATGTAGAGAACAAACATATGGATACCAAGGGGGAAAGGGGGGAGTGGATGAATTGGGAGATTTGGGATTGACATATATACACTATTGATAGTATGTATAAAATTGATAACTAATGAGACCCTACTGTATAGCACAGGAAACTCTACTCAGTGCTATGTGGTGACCTAAATGGGAAGGAAATCCAAAAAAGAAGGGATATATGTATACGTATAGCTGATTCACTTTGCTGTACACTAGAAACTAACACAACATTGTAAAGCAACTATATTCCAATAAAAATTTATAAAATAAATAAATTAATAAACAAAACAAGGGCTTCCCTGGTGGCGCAGTGGTTGGGAGTCCGCCTGCCGATACGGGGGACGCGGGTTCGTGCTCCGGCCTGGAAGGATCCTGCATGCCACGGAGCGGCTGGGCCCGTGAGCCGTGGCCGCTGGGCCTGCATGTCCAGAGCCTGTGCTCCGTAGCGGGAGAGGCCACAGCGGTGAGAGGCCCGCGTACCACACACAAAAAATAAATAAATAAACAAAACAAAACAAGGCAGGAGTTCTCCTGTGATAAGAACTAGATCATAAAGAACTCTAAAACTAATATTTTAATGTCTCTAATACTTTGTTAAAATTTTTTTCCACATGTTTAATCATTATTGTTGACTTTTACTTGGTGCCATAAATGATAGGAGATAGGAGTAGCCAAGATGGTGCAGTAGGAAGACACTGAGCTTACCTCCTTCCACAGGCAAACCAAAATTACAACTATTTACAGAGCAACTATTGATGAAAAAGACTTGAAAACCCACAGAAAAGATTTTCTGCACCTAAAGATATAAAGAAGCAACCACAATGAGACAGGTAGGAAAGGCAAAGACATGGTATAGTCAAGACACTTACCCCCAGGTGAGCAACTGAGAAGCAGGAGGATAATTAAAACTGGAGAGGTTCTCCACGAGGAATGAGGAGTCCAAGCCCCACATTGGGCTCCCCAGCCCAGGGTTCCTGCACCAGGAAGGTGTGCACCCAGAACATTTGGCTTTGAAGGCCAGAAGGGCTTACTTTCAGGAGAGCCAGAGGGTGTAGGAAATAGAGACACCACTCTTAAAGGGTGCAAACAAAATCTCAAACACAGGAAGGCTAAACAATAAACATAAATAAGAATAAAAATTCAAACATAAAAGTAAACTAAACAGCTAATTGATCACTGAAGAAATCGAAGAAGAAATTAAGAAATACCTAGAGACAAATGAAAATGAAAACATGACCCAAAATCTATGGGACACAGCAAAAGCAATTCTAAAAGAAAAGTTTATAACAATTCAAGACTACCTCAGGAAAAAAGAAAAATCTCAAATAAGCAACCTAACCTAAAGGAACTAGAAAAAGAAGAGCAAACAAAACACAAAGTTAGTAGATGGAAAGAAATCATAATGATCAGAGCAGAAACAAATGAAATCAAGACCAAAAAAAGAAAGAAAAGAAAAAAAAGAGAAAAGATCAATGAAGCTAAAAGCTGTTTTTTTGAAAAGATAAACAAAATTGATGAACCTTTAGCCAGACTCGTCAAGAAAAAAGGAGGGCCCAAATATATAAAATCAGAAGTGAAAAGGGAAAACTTACAAACAATACCACAGAAATACAAAAGATCTTAAGACATTACTGTGAACAACTATATGACAATAAAATGAACAACCTAGAAAAAATGGACAAATTCCTAGAAATGTATTATTTTCCAATCTGAACTGGGAAGAAATAGGAAATATGAACTAATTACCAGTAATGAAATTGAATCAGTAATTTAAAAAAAAGAAAAAAACTCCCAGTGAAAAAAAGTCCAGGACCAGCTGGCTTCACAGGTGATTCACCAAACATGCAGAGTCAATACCTTTCCTTCTCAAACTATTCCAAAAAATTGCAGAGTAAGGAATGTTTTTGACTCATTCTATGAGGTCAGCATCACCCTGATACCAAAACCAGACAAAGATATCACAAAGAAAGAGGATTTCAGGGACTTCCTAGTGGTCCAGTGGTTAAGAATCTGCATTTCAATGCAGGGGACACTGGTTTGACCCCTGGTTGGGGAACTAAGTTCCCACATGCCACAGGGCAACTAAGCTCACGTGTTCTGGAGCCTGCATGCCACAGCTAAAGAGAAGCCCATGCACTGCAACGAAAGATCCCACATGCCGCAACTAAGACCTGATGCAGCCAAATAAATAAATAAATATTTTTAAATCGTGTTAAAAAAAAAAAAAGAAAGAGAATTACAGGCCAATAGCATTAATGAACATAGATGCAAAAATCCTCAACAAAATACTAGCAAACAGAATCCAACAACACTTTAAAAGGATCGTACACCATGATCAAGTGGGATTTACCCTAGGGATGCAAGTATGCTTCGGTATCCCCAAATCAATCAGTGTGATACACCACATTCATAAACTGAAGAATAAAAACCACATGATCATTTCAATAGATGCAGAAAAAGCTTTTGACAAAATTCAACACCCATTTATGATAAAAACTCTCCAGTAGGTGGGCATAGAGGAACATATCTCAACATAATAAAGGTCATATATGACAAACCCACAGCAAACATCCTTCTCAAGGGTGAAAAATTGAAAGCATTTCCTCTAAGATCAGGAACAAGACAAGGATGTCCACTCTCAGCACAATTATTCAACATAGTTTTGGAAGTCCTAGCCATGGCAATCAAAGAAAAAGAAATACAAGGAATACAAATTGGAAAAGAAGAAGTAAAAACTGTCACTGTTTGCAGATGACATGATACGATACATAGAGAATCTTAAAGATGCCACCAGAAGACTACTAGAGCTAATCAATGATGTTAAATTTGCAGGATACAAAATTAATGCACAGAAATCTCTTGCATTCCTATACACTAACAACGAAAGATCAGATAGAAAAATTAAGAAACAATCCCATTTTCACCATCACAACAAAAAGTATAAAATACCTAGGAATAAACCTACCTAAGGAGGTAAAAGACCTGTACTCAGAAAACTATAAGACACTCATGAAAGAAATCAAAGATGACACAAACAGATGGAGAGATATAACATGTTCCTGGATTAGAAGAATCAATATTGTGAAAATGTCTATACTACCCAAAACAATCTAGAGATTCAATGCAATCCCTATCAAATTACCAGTCACATTTTTTACGGAGCTAGAACAAAAAAATCTTAAAATTTGTATGGAGACACAAAAGACCCCAAATAGCCAAAGCTGTCTTGAGGGAAAAAAATGGAGCTGGGTAAATCAGACTCCCTGACTTCAGACTATACTACAAAACTACAGTAATCAAGACAATATGGTACTGGCACAAAAACAGGAATATAGATCAATGGAATAGGATAGATAGCCAAGAGATAAACCCACACACCTATGGTCAACTAATCTATGACAAAGGAGGCAAGGATATACAATGGAGAAAAGACAGTCTCTTCAATAAGTGGTGCTGGGAAAACTGGACAGCTATATGTAAAATAATGAAATTAGAACACTCCTTAGCACAATACACAAAAATAAACTCAAAATGGATTAAGACCTAAATGTAAGACCAGACACTATAAAACTCTTAGAGGAAAACATAGGAAGAACACTGTTTGACATAAATCACAGCAAGATCTTTTTTGATCCACCTCCTAGAGTAATGGAAATCAAAACAAAAATAAACAAATGGGAACTAATGAAACTTAAAAGCTTTTGCAAAGCAAAGGAAGCTACAAACAAGACAAAAAGATAACCCTCAGAATGGGAGAAAATATTTGCAAACAAATCAACGGACAAAGGATTAATCTCCAAAATATATAAACAGCTCACGCAGCTCAATATTTAAAAAACAAACAACCCAATCAAAAAATGGGCAGAAGACCTAAATAGACATTTCTATTACAGATAGCCAAGAGGCACATGAAAAGTTGCTCAACATCACTAACTATTAGAGAAATGCAAATCAAAACTACAATGAAGTATATCCTCAAACCAGTTAGAATGGGCATCATCAGAAAATCTGCTAACAACAAATGCTAGAGCAGGTGTGGAAAAAAAGGAACCCTCTTGCACTGTTGGTGGGAATGTAAACTGATATAGCCACTATGGAGAATAGTATGGAGGTTCCTTAAGAAACTAAAAATAGAATTACCATATGATCTAGCAATCCCACTACTAGGCATATACCCAGAGAAAACCATAATTCAAAATGACACATGCAACCCAATGTTCATTGCAGCACTATTCACAATAGCCAGACAGGGGAGGTGGTGGTGGTGGGATGAACTGGGAGATTGGGACTGACATACATACACTAATACGTATAAAATAGATAACCAATAAGAACCTGTTGTATAAAAAAATAAATAAAATAAAATTCAAAAATATTAAAATAAAGACTACCTTTCTTTTTTTTCTTTTTCTTTTTTTTTTTTGGCCACACCATGCAGCATGTGGGATCTTAGTTCTGCCACCAGTGATGGAACCCGTGCCCACTGTGGTGGAAGCAGGGAGTCTTAACCACTGGACTACCAGGTAAGTCCCAAAGACTACTATATATTTTTTAAAATAAATGTATTTATTTTATTTTATTTTTGGCTGTGTTGGGTCTTTATTGCTGCACATGGGCTTTTCTCTAGTTGTGGCGAGCAGGGGCTACTCTTCGTTGTGGTGTGCAGGCTTCTCATTGTGGTGGCTTCTCTTGTTGTGGAGCATGGGCTCTAGGTGCATGGGCTTCAGTAGTTGTGGCACGTGGACTCAGTAGTTGTGGCGCATGGGCTTAGTTGCTCCGCGGCATGTGGGATCTTCCTGGACCAGGGCTCGAACCTGTGTTCCCTGCATTGGCAGGCAGATTCTTAACCACTGCGCCACCAGGGAAGCCCAAGACTACTATTTTTAAACTCTTTCATTTTTATTTCATTGTATCAATAGATTGAAAAAGTGGCCACAAATGGTATCCATCCTGCACACGTGTCCCTTTGCAAAGGTCACTTTGCAGTGATTCCCATGAAGAGGTAAAGTCTATTCTTCTAAACCTCGAATCTGCACTTGACCATGTGGACAATGGGATGGTAGAAATAATTACACAAGCAGAGACTTGAAAAGTAGTTGTACGTTTTCAAGTACAACTTGATTGCTCCCTTGCTGCTCTTGGGAACCCTGGAACCACTGCATGTAAATAAGCCTAAATTAGCCTCCTGGATGATGACATGTGGCCCAGTACCCATATGAGAGCCAGCTAACTACCAGATATGTGAGTGAGGCCACTGACTGCCCTCTGACCAGGAAAGCATAAGCAAGACCACCTGAGACCAGCAGCAGACCTTTGCAGCTGACTCCAATCCAAAATGCTAACCCACAGTATCAGGAGCTGGTAAATAAATGATTGCTGTTTCAGGCAAGTTAGTTTTGGATGGTGGGCTACACAGTAAAAACTAACTGATAGAGAAATTAGCACCTAGAAATGAGTTGCTATAGTAAAATGGGTTGCAAAAGCCCAAAACACGTGGCCTTGGGTCTCTGAATTGGGCAGACACTGAAAGAACTTTAAGAACCCAGAAGCAAAAACGAGAAAGAGGGTGAGCAAACTATTAGTGGTAGCTGGAAAAACAGTGAGGAAATTACTATAACAGGCCAGAAAAATGGCAACATGTATCATGTACTTAAAAACAATTGGCACAATGGTTGCCTGCAGAACTTTGCAGATTTTTTAAAATACATATTGCTAATGAACTTATGGACCTTGCCAAATGATTTCCTGGCAAAATGCTGAAAGTGTCAATTGGTTTCATTTAGCTGCCTAAGAAGAAAGAATTTAGAGGAAATATACAGGAAATAGCAGTTTCTCATCCCTGATCTCTTTAGCCAGAAAATCCTCCAAGTGAAAGAAGGCTGAGGTGAAAGATCATATCAAGGTGTGGCTATTAAAGCTTTATTAAGATATTTGAAAGAATTAAGGTGGCATCCAGTTGATCCTCTTAACTGTAAAAAGGTGGGGTTGTCTAAGAATATTAAGGCTGTTATCCCACAGATAACAGACTGACACACCCACATAATTCTCTTTCTAAAGAATGTGGGTGTGGCTTTCCTTGGACCTAGTAGACTCCAGTCAGATTCAAAGGAAAACCAAAAAGGTTTTTTTTTTTTGTTAACATCTTTATTGGAGTAAAATTGCTTTACAATGGTGTGTTAGTTTCTGCTGTATAACAAAGTGAATCAGCTATATGTATACCTATATCCTCATATCTCCTCCCTCTTGCGTCTCCCTCCCATCCTCACAGTTTTAAGAGTTGTACTGATGAAAGCACCACATAAAGGACTGAAGAAATTAGATTACTCAAATTACAAAATATGAGTCCTTCCTTACAGAAAAGTCTCAGAAGACAGCCAAGAGCTCAGAACGTAGAGCTAAGAGCCCTGGAGAACAATAAAGCAGGGAGATGAAACTAGACCTAATCAAAAAATATTTCCTGCCCCCAGGATGGGGAGACTAGCAACCCATGTCCTGGATTTCAGAATTGTTATAGACCAGCAGCTGCTATGTGTTTCAGATCCTTCCCCTTTCTGATGGCAGTGTCTCCTGTAATGATCCTGTCCCTGCCCAGTCATGTATATTACTGGGTGTGTTGAGGGCAGATAATCAGTCTTTTTTGGTTCATAGGTTGCCAGACAAGAGGAGCCCCTCTGAGGATCCTCATCTGATCTGATTTAGATCACAAGATTCCACACTAGCCTGATGCCATAGTTAAAGGAGATCTTGAGGGTCTTACGTATGGAAGGAATGATAAAATTATTTTGTTCAAAGGACAGACTGCTAGATTGCAAAAATGGCTATAATACATTGTAGCTTCTTCCACGAAGAGATGTTTATTTCTCCACCCTTTGAATCTAGACTGGTCTTGTGACTTATATCACCATTAGTGTGCAACAGAATTGATGTTGTACCAATTCCAGGGCTACAGCACCTTCACTCTCTCTGATCATGTCAACCATGTGAACATACATGGGCTACCTGCTGCATGACGACAGGTGTGTGGCCCAGTCACCATTGTCGCTCCAGCCAACAGCTGACCAACACAGAAGCAGTTTTTTAGCTGCTCAGAGACACTCGAGGAAGTTAAATGAGCTAGTTGAGAAGAGCACCCAATTGATCCCAGCCCAAATTGCTGACCTAAGAATTGTGAAATAAACACATGGTTGTTATTTTAAGGACATCAATTGGAGGTAGGGGAGGTTGTCACGTAGCAGTAGGTAAGTGACACAGACACCTAAATGTCACAGAGCCATTTATCGATGTCCTGTCCTTTCTCCTCTGGTCTTCAATTCTCTCTCTGCCATGGATCAATTGTGCATAAATCGGTGGGTCTGTTTTGGGCATTGCAGTCTGTTCCAGTAGTCTATTTATCTGTGTCTACACCAGTTCGACACTATGTTATTCAATGTAGCTTGATATCTGATGAGGCAAGTCTCCCACAACACACCTTTTTCTTCTTCCTTTTCTTCTTCAAGAGAGCCTTGGCTATTCTTAACCTTCTGTTCAATTCTTTAAATTTTAGATGAGTTTATCGAGTACAATAGGAAAAAAACACTCTGCTGGGATTTTTTTTATTGAAATCTTATTAAATCCAGGGATAAACTTGAAAGAATTGGCATTTTTTAAAATTGAAGTACAGTTGATTAACAATGTTGTATTAATTTCTGCTGTATAGCAAAGCAATCAGTTATACACATATATAAATTCTTTTTTATATTCTTTTCCATTATGGCTTATCCCAGGACATTGAATATAGTTCCCTGTGCTATACAGTAGGACCTTGTCCATCCACTCCCTAAGTAGTAGTTTGTATCTACTGACCCCAAACTTGAAGTCCATTCCTCCCCCACCACCCACCCCCTTGGCAACCACAAGTCTGTTCTCTACGTCTGTGAGTCTCTTTCTGCTTTGTAGATAGGTTCATTTGTATCATATTTTAGATTTCACATATAAGAGATATCTTATGGTATTTGTCTTTCTCTTTCTGACTTACCTCACTTAGTATGATAATCTCTAGTTGCATCCATGTTGTTGCAAATGTCATTATTTTGTTCTTTTTTATGGCTGAGTAGTATTCCATGGTACCACATCTTCTTTATCCATTCATCCATCAATGGACATTTAGGTTGTTTCCATGTCTTGGCTATTGTGAATAGTGCTGCTATGAACATAGGGGTGCATGTATCTTTTTGAATTATAGCTTTGTCTGGATATATGCCCAGGAGTGGGATTGCTGGATCATATGGTAATTCTATTTTTAGTTTTCCGAGGAACCGCATACTGTTTTCCATAGTGGCTGCACCAACTTCATTCCCACCAGCAGTGTAGGAGGGTCCTCTTTTCTACACACCCTCTCTAGCATTTGTTATTTGTAGACTTTAATGATGGTCATTTTGACTGGTGTGAGGTGGTACCTCATTGTACCTTTGATTTGCACTTCTCTAATAATTAGCGATGATGAGCATCCTTTAACGTGCCTATTGGCCATCAGTATGTTTTCTTTGGAGAAATGTCTATTTTGGACTTCTGCCCATTTTTTGATTGGGTTATTTGTTTTTTTGTTGTTGAGTTGTATGTGTTGTTTGTATATTTTGGAAGTTAAGCCCTTGTCAGTCACATCACTTGCAAATATTTTCTCCTATTCTGTAGGTTGTCTCTTCGTTTTGTTTATGGTTTCCTTCACTGTACAAAAGCTTGTAAGTCTGATTAGGTCCCATTTGTTTATTTTTGTTTTTATTTCTATTGCCTTGGGAGACTGACCTAAGAAAACATTGGTATGATTTATGTCAGAGAATGTTTTGCCTTTGTTCTCTTCTAGGAGTTTTATGGTGTCTTGTCTTATATTTGACTTTACTTGTGAGTTTATTTTTGTCCATGGTGTGAGGGTGTGTTCTAACTTCATTGATTTACATGCAGCTGTCCAACTTTCCCAGCACCATTTGCTGAAGAGACAGTCTTTCCCATTGTATATTCTTGCCTCCTTTATCAAAGATTAATTGACCGTAGATGTATGGGTTCATTTCTGGGCTCTCTATTCTGTTCCATTGATCCACATATCTGTTACTGTGCCAATACCACACTGTTTTGACTACTGTAGCTTTGTAGTATTGTCTGAAATCTGGGAGGGTTATGCCTCCTGCTTTGTTCTTTTTCCTCAGGATTGCTTTGGCAATTCTGGGTCTTCATGGTTCCATATAAATTTTAGGATTATTTGTTCTAGTTCTGTGAAAAATGTCATGGGTAATTTGATAGAGATTGCATTAAATCTGTATATTGCTTTGGGTAGTATGACCATTTTAACAATATTAAAGGAACTGACTTATTTTTGATATTGATTTTTCCTATCTACAAACATCTCTCTATTATTGAAGTGTTCTTTGGTCTCTTCTAATAAATTTTTATGTAATTTCCCACATAAATTTTTTTTTTTTTGCAGTACACGGGCCTCTCACTGTTGTGGCCTCTCCCGTTGCGGAGCACAGGCTCCGGACGCGCAGGCTCAGCGGCCATGGCCCACAGGCCCAGCCGCTCCGCGGCATGTGGGATCTTCCCAGACCGGGGCACGAACCCGCGTCCCCTGCATCGGCAGGCGGACTCTCAACCACTGCGCCACCAGGGAAGCCCTCCCACATAAATATTTTGTACATCTTTTTAAGATTTATTCATAAGTACTCTGTATTTTTATTATTAATATAAGTTAGATTAAAAAAAGTTTTTCCAACTGACTATCAAAGTGAAAATGACTCATTAATTGTAATAATTTGTGGGCATTTGAATATTTTCTGTTTAGGAAATAATCTAAAGAAAATAGCTCTCTCTCTACCCCTTATGATTGACAATGGATGAGTCCAAAACAAGATTTGCAAATACAAGAAGAAAGAGAGGGAAGAAAGAGAAATAAAGCCAAAAATGTCCCCTTCTTTCATTACAAGTTTGTAAGTCTGAAACAGACTGAGTGGAGGCAAGGAGTAACTACTTAGATAAGAGTACGTAGTTTTAAAAAAAAAAAAAAAAAAAAAAAAAAAAGAGTACGTAGTTTTGATATTACACTTGCAGGGAAAGAAGGCAAATTATTATAAGACCAGATGAAACTTTTATTTTCTAAGAGCAGCTGTAGGATTCCTGGCACAACAGGACATTTGCTATCCTAAATGTCCCAATCAATGAAAGCAATTTAAGCTAACAAAGAAGACAGTCAGATGGCCAACAGGCACATGAAAATATGCTCAACATTGCTAATTACTTAGAGAAATGCAAATCAGAACTACAATGAAGTATCACCTCACACCTGTCAGAATGCCATCATCAAAAAGTCTATGAATAATAAATGCTGGAGAGGGTGTGGAGAAAAGGGAACCTTCCTACACTGTTGGCAGGAATGTAAATTGGTGCAGCTGCTATGGAAAACAGTATTGAGATTCCTTAAAAAACTAAACAATAGAGTTGCCATATGATCCAGCAATACCACTCCTAGGCATGTATTCGGAAAAGATAAAACTAATTTGAAAAGATACATGCACCCTGATGTTCATAAGAGCACTATTTACAATAAACCCGAGACATGGAGACAACCGAAGAGCCCATAAACAGACAACTGGTTTAAGGAGATGTGGTATATATATATGTATACACACACACACACACACACACACACACACAATGGATTATTACTTAGACATGAAAAGGAATGAAATATTGCCATTTGCTGCAACATGGATGGACCTAGAGATTATCATACTAAGTGAAGTAAATCAGACAGACAAAGATATGATATTATATTACTTATATGTAGAATCTAAAAAATAATACAAATGAAACTATTTACAAAACAGAAACAGACTCACAGACATAGAAAACCAACGTATGGTTACCAGAGGGGAAAAGGATGGGGGAGGGATAAATTAGGAGTGTGTGATTAACAGGTACAAACTACTATACATAATATAGATAAGCAACAAGGATCTACTGTATAGCACAAGGAACTATATTCAATATCTTATAATAACCTATAATGGAAAATAATCTGAAAAAAACTACATGCATATAACTGAATCACTTTGCTGTACACCCAAAACTAACACAATATTGTAAATCAACTATACTTCAATTAAAACAAAAAATTTAAGCTTTATGAAAAAAAGTATAAGATATATTTCATGTTTTTCTGAGATGGCAAGGAAACTAAAGTATCCATAAACACCAACATCAAAGTAAAAGTGGGAAACCTAAGAGGAAAGCAAGAACCAAAACCAGCATTTGTCTGAAGGCGTCTCCAGAAACCCTGGTGGCTTTGAGTTTCGGTTTTCATGTCTGGCCAATTCTGGTGATAAATGATAAAGCTCAGGGACCTCCAAGACTGGGAGTCTAGTTAGATCACCCCGTTCATTGCTGAGGCCCTGTGGGGCAAATAATGGCCCTCCAAATGTGTCCATGCCATAATCTCCTATACCTGTGAGCATGCTGTTACACGGCAAAGGGGAACTACAGTTGCAGAGGGAATTAAAGTTGGTAATCAGCTGACTTGAAGATAGATTATCCTGGATTATCCAGTGTAATCATAAGGGCCTTTTAAATGTGGAAGAGGGAGAGAGAAGGCCGGAGTCATAAAGGGATTTGAAGATGCTATGCTGCTGACTTCAAAGATAGAGAAAAGAGGGCTTCCCTGGTGGTGCAGTGGTTGAGAGTCCGCCTGCCGATGCAGGGGACACGGGTTCGTGCCCCGGTCCGGGAAGATCCCACATGCTGCGGAGCGGCTAGGCCCGTGAGCCATGGCCGCTGAGCCTGCGCGTCCGGAGCCTGTGCTCCGCAACCGGAGAGGCCACAACAGTGAGAGGCCTGGGTACCGCAAAAAAACAAAAACAAAAACAAAAACAAAAGATGGAGAAAAGGGCCAGGAATCAAGGAACGTACATGGCCTCTAGAAGCTGGAAGAAACAAGGAAACAGATTCTTGCACACAGACCTCCAGAAGCAGTGCAGCACTGATGACATTTTAATTTACCTCAGTGAGATTCATTTCAGATTTCTGACCCCCAGAACTGTAAGATAATAAATTTGTGTTTAAATCATGTAGTTGGTGATTATTTGTTACAACAGCAATAGAAAAGTAATACAAACCCCAAAGGGATAATATATTTCCAGAACATTTTCAATATGGGATTCTGAGGGAAAATTATGGCTATGGAGATGACAGAATGATTTCTATAATAAATGTTAAAATGAACACAAACATACTCAACCCATTCAGGAGTTTAACAAACAAAAACAACTTATTGAATTGGATTTAATCAAATTAAAAGCATTATTTTCCTCTGGGAAAGGTAAGGCAAGTTTCATTAACAATTACAAGGCTTCCCTGGGGGTGCAGTGGTTAAGAATCTGCCTGCTAATGCAGGGGACATGGGTTCGATCCCTGGTCCGGGAAGATCCCACATGCCGCGAAGCAACTAAGCCCCTGCGACACAGCTGCTGAGCCTGCGCTCCAGAGCCGGTGAGCCACAGCTACTGAAGCTCACACGCCTAGAGCCCGTGCTCCACAACAAGAGAAGCCACCGCAATGAGAAGCCCACGCACTGCAACGAAGAGTAGCCCCTGCTCACCGCAAGCCAGTTCACACTGGCTGTCACAATCCTGCTTTCTTTGGAAGCTTTGCGGAGGGTAAGGTGCATGGGGTATGGGTTTCAGTCCTCTATGAGAAAGACATGAGACAATATATTGGGCTTAATTTGGGCTTTTTACTGATAGCTAAGCCTGCAATAGGTTCAACCAGAGTTATCAATAGAAAAGAATTTTAGAATCATGAAAACTTCAAGCTGTAGGAAAGCTCATAATACCATCTTTCTAATTCCCTGACTCTTGGGCATAATGTGGCATCATTCTTGTTTTACTTTTTTATGTGTTTATCTATTGATGAAGCACTTAGAGTTTATTTATTTATTATTGGAGTATATATAGTTGATTTACAATGTTGTGTTAGTTTCTGGTATACAGAAAAGTGATTCAGTTTTATAAATACACACACACACACAATTTTTCAGATTCTTTTCCATTATAGTTCATTACAAGATATTGAATATAGTTCCCTGTGCTATACAATAGGACCTTATTGTTTATCTATTTTATATATATAGTAGTTTGTATCTGCTAATCCTAAACTCCTAATTTTTCCCTTCCCCCAGAGTTTAAATAATTTTCCCAAAGTCACTTTCAAAAAGTGGGCTTTTCTAAAGAATATGAAAATTTCCCAATTAGCCACTCTAATTGAAATTAAGACTGATATATATTATATTTCTAATATCCATCATATTAGAAAACTGAGAAAAATTTAAAATATTTACATATATTTAGTTATTAATTCGATTAGAACAACAAAAATAAGCCCATTACCTGTTATCATAATGTACAATTTTGAAAAATAACTATCCTTTCCAAAACAAACAAAAAATAAGACAGTTCAAAGAGTGAACTGTTTTACAGTTTTGCAAATCTCTTTAATGTTTAGCTTAATAGACAACTGGATTCTCATATCTGTACTTGCATTCAATCTGCTTCTCTATACTGTTTTGGCTGAAATAAATGTAGAAAGTCCAGTCATACACAGAGGAGTAATTGACATAGAAAGAGGTATTTAATAGCCTTTTCAGACAATTGATGGTATTATTCTTTGCTACTACATCAAAACTTGACTCATCTTGAAGAATGGTTTCAATGTGGAACCTGAAACAATCTGTCGAATGTTATAACTCATATTTTAGGTTCTTTTTTCCCAGTCTCATATTTTATAACCCCTCATGTATGTATGTCCATATATATGTCATATATATGTCATATATACGTGTCATAAATATATATATCTCATATACACACATGTGCATGTAGCAGGCACTGTCCTAAGCTCTTTATAGGTATACCTGATTTAATTCTCACAACAGCCTTATAAAGGTAGACATCCATATCTCCATTTTGTAAACGGAGAAACTAATGTAAATAAAAGTAAAGTCTCGGGACTTAACTGGTGCCTCAATGGTTAAGAATCCGCCTGCCAATGCAGGGGACATGGGTTCAAACCCTGGTCCGGGAAGATCCCACATGCCGTGGAGCAACTAAGCCCGTGCACCACAGCTACTAAGCCTGTGCTCTAGAGCCTGTGAGCCACAACTACTGAAGCCCACACGCTTAGAGCCCACGCTCGGCAACAAGAGAAGCCACTGCAATGAGAAGCCCGCACACCACATCCAAGAGTAGGCCCCGCTCACCGCAACTAGAGAAAGCCCACGCGCAGCAATGAAGACCCAACGCAGCCAAAAATAAATACATTAAATAAATTTAAAAAAAGAGTCTCTTCTCAGAGTTTGCCAAGGTCACATAACAAGTAGTCTTAGACCCAGAATATGAATCCATTATGCTGTTGACCCCTACTAATACTACTTCCCTTACTACGGATGGAGTAAATACTAGAAAGTAAGTGATTATATCAAACATATGTCATCAACCCCATTTTGCACCTAAGGAAACTGGGATCTAGACAAGCTAAGTGAGTTACTTAAGGTCACAGAGGTTGTTAGAGGCCCAAACTGGGAACTTTTGCCTTCAGTCTTCTACAATTCAAGAAATCCACAACACAGTAGTCACATAAAAAGGAGACTACAATTTCTTTGTTCATCTGTGTTAGGAATAAAGTGGCTAGTATAAATGGGAAGGGTTTTCATTTTCTTCAGAAAAATATATAGACAAATTCTATTTTTCGTTCACTGTTTTGGTCCAAAGTTATTGGATAAAAATTAATATTTTATAAGCACAGGTTTGTACACATAAACAGGCACATAGAAACTGGCACTTTAATTCTAAATTTTTATTTAAAGGATTTAATCACAGCAAAAAAAAGTCTACGCCACTCAAGATTTCTTTATTAATGAGTCAAAATAGACAAAATCTAAAACAACTAGAAGAGTTTCATATATGTGCTACAGTCAGATCTTTACCATTTACTTTCACTGGTAAAGTCACCCTTTCTGTCAGAGTCTCTAAGTGAAATCTGGTTCTATCCTGAGCTTCTGAACCCATAACCTCCTGGGCAGTGCCTTGTATTGGGTTGCTAGAGTCTTTCTTGAGATTATTTTACATCTTCAAATCATCTAACTTTCCCCTGATGAGCAATAGTTAAAGGCCCTTTATAAAGTTACTGAAGGGACTTCCCTGGTGGTGCAGTGGATGGGACTTTGTGCTCCCAATGCAGGGGGCCCGGGTTCGATCCCTGGTTGAACTGGTGCCCCTGGTCGGGGAACTAGATCTCACATGCATGCCGCAACCAAGAGTTTGCATGCCACAACTAAGGAGCCCACCTGCTGCAAGTAAAACCCAGTGCAACCAAATAAATATTTTTAAAAATAAAGGTACTGAAAACAGATCAGAATGAGCCATTTCCTTCACTTAACGCCCTTTAAAGCTACCACATCACCAAGAATCTCCAAATTCTCTACACATTATTCATGGTCCTCATGATTCTGAGAAACTAATAAACTGTCTTCACGGACTCTCCCTTGGCTCTCATGGGCCACACAAGGTGGTTCACCATTCTCTCTAATGACCTTGTCATGACATGCACCACTCAGCTCTTGTTCTCTCTTCTCCTCTCACTCCACTCCCAGCCAGTCTTGACTAGTGGTGAATAATACTCACTTCAGTGTACCATGACCTCAGAAACATGCCCACAACAAGCACCCCGCAACCATCCCCCCTTCTCTTCCTTGCATTTATAGAGAAGCATATCCGTGCCTCTTTCGTAGCATGAATTACTATTAAATTTGCTTGTGTGCCTGGAGCATGAGCTCTGTAACAGCAGAGATCTGTTATTCATCTTTACTTCCCCTGCACAAAGATTAGGGTCTGACGTGAAACAGGGAAGTCTGCAGAACTATTTGGTGAAAACTGTGTTTGCTGGCTTGATCCACTTCATAATGTTACATTTCTTCCAAACTGAAGGTTCTTAGTCTAATAGAAAGAACGAAGCCTGGGATCCATTCTCTGGTTTGCTAGACATAGGACTTTAGGTAAATTTTTTAACCTTTCAGCATCTGTTTTCTGTGAGAGTTTTGGAAAAGTAGTAGATAGTATATTGAAAATACATAAAGTACCTATCATTGTGACACATCGTAGGTGTTCAATGGAGTGTGGCTATTATTTACTTTGTTCCTGTGGCCCCTGATGGTCACACCCCTACTAAAGGTTGTGTGTGGGCACGTTACACAGCTAGCTGGAGAGAGGGCAGCTATCACCTGATCAACACATGTTCTTTAGAAAATTTCCTGGCCCTAACTTCTCTCTAGGATCATTTACTAATCAATGACACTATTTAATATTGCCATAATCCCTTGTGCCCTTATTTCAGTGATAGTCATAACCTACGGAGGTTATATTTTTCTTTCTTTGTCTGGAGATTTCTTGTTCTGACACGCTTGCTATTTCACACTGAAATTATTCTGTACATGTATAAAAGAATCAAACTTTAAAATGAAGGGGGCTTCTCTGGCGGTGCAGTGGTTAGGAATCCGCCTACCAATGCAGGGGATACGGGTTCAATCCCTGGTCCGGGAAGATCCCTCATGCCGCGGAGCAACTAAGCCCCTGCGCCACAGCTGCTGAGCCTGCGCTCCAGAGCCGGTGAGCCACAGCTACTGAAGCCCACATGCCTAGAGCCCGTGCCCCGCAACAAGAGAAGCCACCGCAATGAGAAGCCCACGCACCGCAACGAAGAGTAGCCCCTGCTCACCGCAACTAGAGAAAGCCCGCGCCCAGCAATGAAGACCCAATGCAGCAAAACATAAATTTAAAAAAATATACATATAGGGAATGTTGTCTTTTCAGAACCAACCCTTAAGCACTGACTAAATGATGAAATTTAAATTTTCTTATCATTATAAATGCACGGTAGCACTCTCTCTCTATATATATCTCCCAGTCATAAAAAGTAAATAGGTTTCTTTGCTTTGAACTGAGAGATACTTTGGTTAAGAAGCATCAGTTGTGAGTAAACCTTACTTGCTTTCACAATACAAAGAACTATCTGGGCCTCCATTAGTTTAGATGGTCAGATAACTGATCACAGGTTAAATGTTGAGGGCAAGAGAATGACCATTTATTGTAGCCGCCAGACAGAGAAGAGCGCCTGTCACGAAACAGATAAGAAAACTCTATGAACACATGCATCTTCTCCAGCACTCAGCTATTACCAAGCCCAGCAGGAATTTTGACCTAGGCTTGGCTGACCCCAAAGCCCGTGATCCTCTTACTCTTGCCTCTCCCTGTCTCTGGAAGGCAGGATGCAGTATGTGAGTGGTCCTTCTAACGTGTTGTCCAGCTGCCATTCCTCATATCACAAAGTACAAAATCTATAACCCATTCCCCTTCTCACTACAATATTGGTAACCCAGTTTGTCACTCTACCAGAACTACAGAAGGAAGGGAGGGCTTAAAAGAAGTCATCCCCCCCAAAGAAATTTCTATTATCTCAAGTATATTTGGAGCAAACTGGAGACTAGAAAGGCAGGTAGTTTCTCGTACATCTATAGATAAGAGTGACCCTGGTAAACCATTTCCTGAAAACAATTTTTTGGTGCTGATCTGAAAGTGAGTGGTTCTGTTTGGTCTCGTGATGGTTTGTGGGTGGTTGGTTTAGGATGGGATGAACCATTTTTTCTTTTAAATTTTTATTTATTTATTTTGGTTTCTCCGTGTCTTAGTTGCGGCATGTGGGATCTCCGTTGCAGCATTTAGGATCCTTAGTTGCAGCAGTATGAGAGATCTTTTTTTAGTTGCAGCACGTGGGTTTCTTAGTCACAGCATGCAGACTCTTAGTTGTGGCAAGAACGTGGGATCTAGTTCCCTGACCAGGGATCGAACCTGGGACCCCTGAATTGGGAGCACGGAGTGTTACCCTCTGGACCACCAGGGAAGTCCGGGATGAACAATTTTATGGTTAAGGGTCTGTGGGTGAAGATCACTGCCTTCACCCCTCCTCAGACTTGTCAGACCGGCTTGTTGGAAGGGATGAGCCTGTCAGTTGCAGGCAGCAATTTTCAGGCTATATGGACTGTAGAAGGGATTTGAATTAATCCATTATTTCCCAAACTTGACCTCCCTCTGACCAACTTCTGTCTGGCTAACCGTCTAATTTCCCTGGGGGTTTTCCTTTTTTAACAAAACAACTTTGTTTTGATTTAGCCTAGGACTAGGCTTGGGTTTTAGGGAGGAAACGTCTTTAAACAACTTGCATTTGAAATGAGGAAGTGAAAAAAAAAAAAAAATGACGAGGCAAAGCCAGCCGTTTCCTACAAACCCTTGATAACGTGCAGCAGTTCATTGTCCTTCTGCCCCAGTGGAAACGGGCTTCCGCGCTTGCCTTGTCTGCTGCTTTTCCAGCCTCCCTCACCTGTCCAGACAGCTGTAACCTCCCCACTGGTCATCACCCCCGCAAGGTAAGATTCTGAGATACGTGTGTGAGCTCTGGGACAACTCGGTCTTTACTCAGTTTTGAGCAAAGCTACACTTTTCTTACAATGGTTGTGATAGGTGACACTTTACAAATACTGCCTCCTTTAATCCTCATAGCTCCCCAATGAGGAAGACTGTATTATTATCCTCATTTCACAGAAGAGGGAAGCGAGACTTAAGCCGTGTGTCCAAGTCATTTTTCTGATTCCAAGGCCTGTTCTCTGAACCAGAGGGTTTCAAAATGTCTTCCCATCAGCAGAGTGCTGGTTAGGAACAGAGATTTCCAGGCAGCAAGCTCAGAGATCCTGACTGAGTAAACGTGGAGTGAAGCCCGGCAATCTGTTTTAACGTCTCTGTTGGAGGCAGGATTTAAATCTTTCCAGTGATGTTCTCCGCCTTTATGTGGCCTGCTTGGTACAGCCCCTTCACACTTCTCAGCGCTGATTCATCACTCCCGCTGGGTTCTCAGAGCACTCTGCTCTCACGGCTAGTATGTGTTAGCTTACTAACAGACAAGGCCACGGTGTGTTAAAATTTGCTGGTTTTAGTTCTGTCTTCCTGACTAGTTGGGAGCTACTTGATGCCGGGGATACTGTTTCTTTTTGACTTCCTCTTCCTGAATTGCTTCTTCCACTGATCTTTACATAGCTGGGTTCTCCTTATTATCGGGGCTTCAACTTAAACGTTTCCTCCTCAGAGAACCTTTTATAATGACCTTAAGAATTAATTCAGCTCATGCAGCTCAATATTAAAATAACAAACAACCCAATCCAAAAACGGGCAGAAGACCTAAATAGATATTTCTCCAAAGAAGATATACAGATTGCTAACAAACACATGAAAGGATGCTCAACATCACTAATCATTAGAGAAATGCAAATCAAAAGTACAATGAGGTATCACCTCACACCAGTCAGAATGGCCATCATCAAAAAATCTACAAACAGTAAATGCTGGAGAGGGTGTGGAGAAAAGGGAACCCTCTTGCACTGTTGGTGGGAATGTAAATTGATACAGCCACTATGGAGAACAGTACGGTGGTTCCTTAAGAAACTAAAAATAGAACTACTATCTGACCCAGCAATCCCACTACTGGGCATATACCCTGAGAAAACCATAATTCAAAAAGAGTCATGTACCACAATGTTCATTGCAGCTCTATTTACAATAGCCAGGACTTGGAAGCAGCCTAAGTGTCCATCGAGAGATGAATGGATAAAGAAGATGTGGCACATACATACAATGGAATATTACTCGGCCATAAAAAGAAACGAAATTGAGTTATTTGTAGTGAGGTGGATGGACCTAAAGTCTGTCATACAGAGTGAAGTAAGTCAGAAAGAGAAAAACAAATACCGTATGGTAACACATATATGTGGAATCTAAAAAAAAAAAAAAAAACGGTCATGAAGAACCTAGGGGCAGGACGGGAATAAAGATGCAGATGTGGAGAATGGACTTGACGACACAGGGAGCGGGAAGGGTAAGCTGGGACAAAGTGAGAGAGCGGCATGGAAATATATACACTACCAAATGTAAAATAGATAGCTAGTGGGGAGCAGCCGCATAGCACTGAGAGATCAGCTCGATGCTTTGTGACCACCTAGAGGGGTGGGATAGGGAGAGTGGGAGGGAGGGAGACGCAAGAGGGAAGAGATATGGGGATATATGTATATGTATAGCTGGTTCACTTTGTTATAAAGCAGAAACTAACACACCACTGTAAAACAGTTACACTCCAATAAAGATGTTAAAAAAAGATTATATCTCAATAAAACCAGAAAGAATAAATTAAAAAATAAAATAGTTAAAAAATAGAATTCAGAACCCCACCACTCATTCACTGTCGTATCACCCTATTTTCATATAGCGTAGAGCACAGAGATTTGCATAGTAGGTGCTCAATTAGAACTAGATTATCCAAAGCCAGATTAAGTACATGTGTAGGACACCAGGAAAAGAGGTACCCTGTTTTATTTTTAAATAGAAATCGACATATAATTATATATATATATTTTTTCTTTTTCTTTTTTTTTTTGCGGTACGTGGGCCTCTCACTGTCGTGGTCTCTCCAGTTGCGGAGCACAGGCTGGGGACGCGCAGGTTCAGCGACCATGGCTCACAGGCCCAGCCGCTCCATGGCATGTGGGATCTTACCGGACCGGGGCATGAACCCGTGTCCCCTGCATCGGCAGGCGAACTCGCAACCACTGCGCCACCAGGGAAGCCCTATAATTATATTTTTAAACTGTAGAAGTCATGTGGAAAAAAAAAAAATTAGGATTTTCCTGGTCTCTCTTCCACTTACATTATGGCTTAAAATTATTTTTATAGGGCTTCCCTGGTGGCGCGGTGGTTGCGAGTCCGCCTGCCCATGCAGGGGACATGGGTTCGTGCCGCGGTCTGGGAAGATACCACATCCCGAGGAGTGGCTGGGCCTGTGAGCCATGGCGGCTGAGACCGAACCACAGGAACCTGTGCTCCGCAACGGGAGAGGCCGCGGCAGTGAGAGGCCCGCGTACCGCAAAAAAAAAAAAAAAATTATTTTTATATAGAATTACTTATTGAAAATGAGCTCCATAACATGTGGAGTCTTTGAGTCTCTAAAGGTTTTAAACTAGCACTGGTATGTGTTTAACATCTTTGGTTTCCAAAACATTTTGAAAATAAATTGGGCAGGTATTATTATTCAGTCCCATGCTGAAGAGGTGGGGAAAAAAAAAAAAAGGAAGAAAAAAAAAAAGGAAAAAAAAAAAAAAGGGAAGAATAAGCACACAAAAGAGGATGTAGCATCAGATCTCACAGGTTAAAGGCTCAGTCCTACAAGAGTGCCCCTTCCTCCCCACTTCAGACAGCAGTCACCAAGTCCCGGTTGTCACCTATGCTTCTGATCTATAGATTGGAGGTTCCAATGACCCCCTCCTTGGGTTTGGTTTATTTGCTAGAGCAGCTCACAGAACATTTTACTTACTAGATTGCTGGTTTATTATAAAAGGATGTAACTCAGGAACAGCCAGATGGAAGAGATACATAGGGCAAGGAATGGGGAAAGGGTACAGAGCTTCTCCAAGCACACTGCTCTCCCCAAATCTTCATGTGTTCACCAACCTGGAAGCCCTCTGAACCCCATCCTGTTCCGTTTTTACAGTAGGCATAATTGATTAAATCATTGGCCAATGGTGACCGAATTCAATCTTCAGCCCCTCTCCCCTCCTGGGAGGTCTGGGGGTGAATCTGAAAGTTCCAATCCTCTAATCACAGAGTTGGTTCCCTTGGCAACCAGCCCCCATCCTTAGGTTAGGTCTAAAAGTCACCTCATTAACATAACAAAAGACGCCTTCGTCACTTATCGCTTAGGAAATTTGTGCCAGAAATGGGGACTAAGACCAAATATATATTTCTTATTATAAATCACAGTATCACACCTGTCAGTGAGGCCCCAAATGCAAGGGCATCAAGAGTACAGAAAATAAGAAAATATAGCTTATATGGTTTAGTCCTGTAAACTCCAAAAAATGACTGAAACATAGCTGCAGGCTTCTGGAAATCCTCACCTTCTAACTGGAAGAGAGCCTGAGAGAAGTGGGAACACCTTGTCTTCTTCCATTGTCTTAGACTTTGTAATTAAATTTTGACTTGACATTCTTCCCTTGACTTGGGAATGACAGAACAAATTTTCTTGCTCTGTCCGTTTTTAAAAGAAAGGATTCTTGTAAATGTGTCATACTTTACCAGTATTCTTAATAAACTTTGGCAAGGATGTGGCACAGAATGAAACTACTCTTTTCAGATGTAAACGCAGGCATAGGTCCTGTAAAATCTTTAAAGAAAAGTGATGGGAGAAGAGAAAACATGTCTCTGTTATCTCTGAGGAGCTGTCCCTTTCCAGAACCTAACCTGGGCCAGTAAACTGTTCCAACTCATCCTGATTGAAAATAAGAATGAGCTGGAGGGGATAGAGGTGGAAATGGAGAAGTGAGAAACTTAAGGAGATTGTAAGGTTATTTAGGAATATATGGTCCAAAAGGACATTTAGCAGAAATCAGAGGGACAGTTCTCTCTTCCAAAAGGGAAATAATCTTTTGCTCCTGTTGGCATATTTTCCTGAGTATCTCTTGGTTGAATTTCTGCAATAGCAAAATAATCAGTTTATCAATATGTAGTGGGTTTAGTGCATTACTTAGAAATGTTGATAGCACAGACTCTTAGACTTGTGGAAATTTTAGGAGTTAGAAAATTAATCCTTCACCTATGCAGGAATTCTGAAAAAGTTATATTGTTAATACAGGCAAGTTATTCCATCACTAGACACCTTGTGGTGTTAAATGGCTGGATAAGTACCTAGCCCTTTAATGATATGGTTTGATCCAAAAGATAAAATTGAAGATAAGTAGAGAAAAAAATGAACCAAGAAATGTGTCTAACAGAATCTCCCACCTGAAAATCAGGTCAGTAATCTTAATTTAAAATTAGTTCTCAAAGCCAACATTTCGATAAACCATAGAGAGACCATGCTTCTTTTCTTTTCTTTTTTAAAAATTTCTTTATTGCATTTATTTTATTTTATTTTTTGGCTGCGTTGGGTCTTTGTTGCTGCCCGCGGGCTTTCTCTAGTTGCGGCGAGCGGGGGCAACTCTTCGTTGCGGTGCATGGGTTTCTCATTGCGGTGGCTTCTCTTTGTTTTGGAGCATGGGTCCTAGGCGCGCGGGCTTCAGTAGTTGTGCATGGGCTTAGTTGCTCTGTGGCATGTCGGATCTTCCCGGACCAGAGCTCAAACCCATGGCCCCTGCATTGGCAGGCGGATTCTTAACCACTGCGCCACCAGGGAAGCCCCCATGGTTATTTTCTGATGAGAGCCTGGATTGTCAGGGTTCTAGACTGCTAGTTGTATATGCGGGATGATTTTGGGGCTGTAAGAAGGAAAAATGTGACTGACTTTAACACTGAATGTATTTTAATATATTACATATTAATATAATGAAAGACATACTTTATAACGATTCCAGGGTCAGATCATTTAGCAGCTGGTCCACCTCATCAAGGATCCACCTTTCTGTCTTCTTGTTCTGCCTTCTCCAGATGCTGGCTTCATGTCCCTCAGCTGGAAGAGGGACAGAGAGAGCACTCCCTTTCCTCATTTATCTTCTGAAGAGACTAGGAAAACTTTTCCAAAGGCCCTCCTCCCTTATCGCATTGGCGAGAATCGTGTGGCATGCTGGTTCCTAACCTCCTCAACCCCAAAGGCAGTGGCTGCCATGGTTGGTTCAAACCCATCCTGATTTACACCCCTGGGACTGGGAGAAGCCCAGTCTCCCTTAAAGTTTATGGCCAGCCAAGTCCTTAAAATCTTTGGGTTTCTATTGACAAGGGTACAGGGAAAAATGAATTTAAGACAGACCATTGCATCAAGAAGGCAGTGTATTTGACAGTCAGTGGAGCACAGAGAAGGGTTTATATGATTCCACCCACCCCATTAAAGGAATCCTTATTATTCACAAGTTCTTTCAAATATTGAGATGAATGCTGTTTTTGTCATTTCACTTGGGCTTGGATATTTTTCCGGATAGAAGAAAATAAGCCTAATTTCTTTCTGTTGTGTCAACTGCCCAAGCAACAGGATTTAAATGTAGCTCTCACGTGACTCCTAACTCTTTTCCTAAAGTTCCTAAGCTAAATTCGCCCGTTCTGCTCAGCCATACCTTGTGGTTTCCAAATCTTTCACTATGTCTTCTCACTGTACATCCCTTATTTCTCCTCAATGAACTACAAGAAACTCAACTTTCAAGACCTAGCTCTGGAAAGCCTTTCCAAATTCCGCATGGTTGTCGGGTGCTCCACCGTCAACATTTACTGAACTCTACATGCCAGTCATTATGCCAAAGGCTTTATCAAGAACCTCACTTAGGAATCCCCAGGCAGTCCAGTGTTTAGGGCTCCACGCTTCCATTGCAGACGACATGGGTTCAATCCCTGGTCAGGGAAGTAAGAGCCCGCATGCCATTGGCGTGGCCAAAAAAATAAAAAAAGAATCTCACATAATCTTCATAAGAACCCTATGGGACTGTTATAATTTTATCTCAGTTTCATAAGTAACAAAACTGAGGCACAGAGAGATTAAGTAATTTACGAGGTCACACAGTATATAAATGGTGAGGCCAGGATTCAAAACCAGATGATTAGACTCCAGGGTCCTGGCTCATAAGCATTATATCCTACAGCCTCCTATGCTCTTATCGGCATCTCCAGAGTTCTTCTCGCCCAGTGCCTGGCACATAGTGAACACTTCACAAATGTTTGCTGAGTGAATGAATGATTCATGATTTTTCTCTTCTATAGAATATCATTTATCAATTTCCTCCTGAAAATGTGATGCCCAGCATTGAAAACACTACTCCAAGTGGTTTTTGGCCAGAACAAAATAAATGGCACATGTAGGAAGCCAGATAATGTCTCCACCCCGTGCCCCCCAAAATTGTCCCCAGAAACTGTGAAAATGTTACTCTAAATGGCAAAAGGAACTTTACAGACATAATTAAGGAGATTGAGAGGGGAAGATTATCCAGGTGGGCCCAATGTAACTACAGGGTCTTTATAAGAGGGAGGCAAGGAGGGTCAGAGTCAGAAAAGAACATGTGTTGAGAGAAACAGGTGTCACAGAGAGACCTGAAGATGCTACGCTGCTGGCCTTGAAAATGGAAGAAGGGCCACAAACCACGGAATGCAAGTGGTCTTTAGACACTGGAAAAGGCAAGGAAACTGATTCCCCCCTGGAACCTCCAGAAGGAATGCAGCCTTGATGACATCTTGATTTTGGACTTCTGACCTCTAGAACTGTAAGGAAATAAATTTGTGTTGTTTTAAGCTAATAAAGTATGATTTGCTGTAACAAAGCTTAGCAGCAGGAGGAAAATAATACAGCATAGATACTTTTCTTGATGTAGTTATGTTTCTATTAATAACAGCCTAGCAGTGTAGCCCTCTTGATATTAGGCACATTGAGTTTTCAGACTGCAGGCAGATTAATCTAAAAATATAGATTCTCTCTTTTCATTTTTTTTTTAAGACTCTTAGTTGGCATCCGTCCCCTTCATGTGGCCCAGACCTCCTGTATTGTCACCACCATCCTAGTACCTTTTGTTTGCTCTCATTGATGCTGTGTTAGAAGTTTGTTTCCCAAGAGGCCCATTCACAAGAAATAACAAATTCCCCCACATCCTTGGGACTGTGTTCTCACCACAAAATCTAACATTATGTTACTCGTTTGGATGTAGTCAGAATTTTTTTTTTAAATCTAAATTTCTAAAATGTCTGTCTATGGAAGAGGAAAAGAAGAGTTATTTCAAGTTAAGCCATAAAAGCATCTCAACCTCTAAGTATTTTGAATCCTGATAATCAGTGATAGCAGATTTCTGACTTCAAGTTAATAGATTCTTGCATTTAGGATATAAAATATTTATTATTTTATTTTGCCTGCCCATCTAAATTTGTATTTTATTACTAACCCATGCCTTGTTATTCCTCCTATGAATCAGAGATATCATCTGTCTTGCAGTCCTTTAATAATGACTTTAACTTGAGCAGTTGGTATATTTAACTCCCTAAACCATGCTTATTAAAGTGTGGTCCTTGGACAGGCAGCATCAGCAACTTCTGGGAGCCTGTTAGAAATAAAAATTCTCAGGCCACACTCTAGTCCTGCAGAATGAGAGACCCTGAGGCGGGGCCAAAAATCTGAGGCAATAATTAGGGCTTGGAACTATGTTAGGTGATGGGGTCAGAGTGTGAGACCTCTACAGACCTTTTGGAAAAGTCATTCATATCTCAGTGACTAAGAATCCTTGGGTAAGATTCTCTTCTGGCAAATTCTAAGTACGTGCATGTCTTATTTTAAGCAAAGGTAACACTAGAAAAGGAAAACCTTTTGGAAAAAAATAAGGAAGATTATTTTCTGCATAAAGCAAATTACAAATATCATGTTCCCAAATGCTTCCAGGAAGTTGTTTCCTCTAGTTCCCACCACGCTGTTTATGTCCAACAGTTACAATACCCTGACAAATAGTGTTTGTCTACGTGTCTGCTCATCTGCAATCATCATCAAGGTGGAAAATCTGTTCATTCACCACTGTTCTCTTTGAACTTAGCCAATGCATGACACATAGAATCTCAGTAAGTGTTTGTAGTCTTAATGCCTATTTCCCTCATATCATTTCTCAAGGCAGGAATTCCAATGTCTAGGATTCTGTATGCCTGATGCCTGGAATGCCATAGTGCTGGGTATATAGTAGGTTCTCGATAAACATATAAATGAATAAATCAATGAAATCATGATGTATATATCCAATTCCATTCCCCCTATTAACATGATCATTTCACATTGTGATGTGCTATGAAGTTTTAGTAGAAATAAGTAGGCGTGGGTTGGTGCCAAAGGAATTTCTGTTGCACTAAGATTTTGATTGCCAAAACATTGGGCATTGCACAAACTACTTCTGTAGAGATGAAGAAAAGCCAGCTAGCGAAAAGATAGAGGATTTCAGAAATTAACCTGAATTTTGACCAGAATTCGTCTTATTATATCTGAACCAAAACACACGTTATTGAAAAAAGACTAATTGTATTAAGTACTAACAGTAAGATATTAAGAAATGCTGATAACCGTATGGTTCCTAGAGCAATAGGAAGCAATTTTATATTAAATCTGTCACGGCAAGTTTGCCATACGATTTTTTTTCTAAGAATATTTCTCGTGAAGTAAGTGACATTCATGTCCAAACTTATATTCATGGTTGATTTTTATGAAAAGATCCCAGCCCTTGGTTTTCTAACTGGATATACAGAGAATCAAATCTACAGCAATTTTGTCTCCTGTTAACTGGTTTGGGGAGATAGAAGAGTAGATTATAATAGAATACTGAAGAAGAGTCTTTTCCCCACAAAGACAAGCTGTTTTTTTTGTTTGTTTGTTGTTTTGCTGTACACGGGCCTCTCACTGTTGCGGCCTCTCCCGTTGTGGAGCACAGGCTCCCCACACGCAGGCTCAGCGGCCATGGCTCACGGGCCCAGCCGCTCCGCGGCATGTGGGATCTTCTCAGACCGGGGCACGAACCCGTGTCCCCTGCATCGGCAGGCAGACTCTCAACCACTGCGCCACCAGGGAAGCCCTACAAGCTGGTTTTAAATTTGTTTAACCACTAAGCAAATTTAAACACCGTTCTTTATTGTTGTTTTTATCTGATCCTTTGATATGCTAATATGTATTGCTTGTGGCTTGGAGGAGGGTTAGAACTCAATCTTATTTGCCTCAGATCTTGTATTCTTTTTTCTTTTTTTTAATTTTATTTATTTTTGGCTGCGTTGGGCCTTCGTTGCTGCGTGGGCTTTCTCTAGTTGTGGCGAGGGGGGCTACTCTTCCTTGCGGTGCACTGGCTTATTGCTGCTGTGGCTTCTCTTGTTGCGGAGCATGGGCTCTAGGAGCGCGGTCTTCAGTAGTTGCAGCACTCGGGCTCTAGAGCACAAGTTCAGTAGTTGTGGCGCAAGGGCTTAGTTGCTCCAGGGCATGTGGGATCTTCTCGGACCAGGGCTCGAACCCATGTCCCCTGCATTAGCAGATGGATTCTTAACCACTGCGCCACCAGGGAAGTCCTGAATCTTGTATGCTTGGAACTCAGATTAGCATCTCCCAACAACACAGTTTGGGAAAGGATACTCAACTCCAAAAGCAAGTATTTAATTCATTGTGAAATAACATTTATAAAGGGAAGAACTAAAAAGGCCCACAGAACACTGCATCAGACTCTGTTTTTACCTGTTAGGTCACTCCTGGATGGATCTTTATGTTTAAGGACAGTAAGAAGAGCATCATTTCTACTAGGGAAAAAAATAGAAATGATAATGAAATGGAAATGTTGGTGTTTAGCTTGAAGATAAAGAAAAATTAAAGACATAAATGGATCACTATTTTATCAAAATTCAGAAACTTGGGGATTAGGTTATATCTGTGCACTTTAGTTTTTTTCTGTGTATGTCAGTCATTTGAGGGATTTCAGGACAAAAGCATTAGGTTCCTCTCTCTCTGCCAAATGAATGCATGTGCCAGGGATCAGGACCCACCCAGACCTAGGTTTGAATCTGGTTTTGTTCCTGCTTTTGTCCTCTTCATGCTGTCTCAGTAATATTTAACTCCCAGGTTTGCTATCATTAAATGTGATCATGAATGCCAAGTCCCTCCTTAGGGCTCAAGAAATGTTACTTTCTTTCTGCTTCACCTACCTCTCTCTCCTGTCTAGGGTTTTGATTCATTTGGGGCTGCCATACTCTGCCTTGTGTTATTAGGTGACTGTTAATAAGAATTTGTTTTAGGGCTTCCCCGGTGGCGCAGTGGTTAAGAATCTGCCTGCCAATGCAGGGGACACGGGTTTGAGCCCTGCTCCAAGAAGATCCCACATGCTATACAGCAACTAAGCCCGTGCACCACAACTACTGAGCCTGCACTCTAGAGCCCGTGAGCCACAACTACTGAGCCCGTGTGCCACAACTATTGAAGCCCGCGTGCCTAGAGCCCGTGCTCCACAACAAGAGAAGCCACAGCAGCGAGAAGCCCGCCCACCGCAACAGACTAGCCCCTGCTCGCTGCAACTAGAGAAAGCCTGCGCCTAGTAACAAAGACCCAACTCAGCCAAAAATAAATAAATTTTTTTAAAAAAAGAATTTTTTTTAAACCTCTTTATGTTTCCCCATGAATCCCTGCTATAAATATTCATCCCTCCTCTATCTCTAGAAGGTAACCATGCTTTGGTGTTCTGTTGTTCAGTGAGTTTTCTGTTACAGGATAAAAAGACAAAAGTTACCAAATCCCTAAAAGATGACTGAAATATGTTTTCAAAAGCATAGACTGATGGAGGCAGAGAAGGTGGAGTCCACTGTTGTTCTCTGTTTGGGTGGGGCTGGGAGTCAGGGTGTTCTAGAGAGAAAGGGAAGAGAGGCCTAAGCAGAGTTTGGAGAGATTTGCCTAATGTTGGGAAGTGAAAGAGCAAGTTGTGGGTCTCCAGGATATGATCACACAGAGAGCTGCTCTAGGTGGTGGGATGTCTGATGGGGTGGCCCTGGGTATCTAGGCTCGGGGGTGGTGGTGTTGAAATAAACACCATGTGAGAGGGAAGCACAGGTGAAATGGAGATGAAGGGCTCAACAAGATGACGTTTGAAAGCTCTTTCAGGACACTGTTAATTATCAGAATATAAGCTCCAGGAGAGCAAGGATTTTTGCCTGTTTCCTCACCGGCAAACTGTATTCCTAGCACCTTCAACAGTGTCTGACATATAGCAAGCACTTAATCAATATGCATTTGATGACTGAATGTGGAGTGTTAATGACATGAAGGATAGAAGTTCAGGTAAGATGGGGGAAAAGAAGGAGAGGTCAAGGATGACAAGCATTATCAGTAATAATGAGTCAGTTAAGAGAAAAGGCTGGTTGGTGTGGAAGACTAAAACATTCAGTTTTCTATTTGTAGACTCTGCTTTTTGTAAAGTACTTTGCATACAGTGGGTGCTGATAAATACATGATGGACGGGATGCTCAGCAAGCAGTTGGGAGTACACGATTGAGAATTAAGAAAGTAGTCGGAGCTAGAAATGGAAGACTCCCCAGTCCCTCTGTGGAAGTGGTGAGTGGGTCCCAGAGAGATCTCAGATATAGAGTAAGTGCGGGGGGGCAGGGGGGTGACAACTGCAAGGACATGCACATTTTCTGAAGCAATGTACAAATGAACTTATGAATCATCTTGGAGTTAAGTACAATTTAGGGACAACTTCCAAATATTTAGTATTGGATTTTTATTGCTTTCCAGCCTGTGGATTAGAATTTTATCTGAGAGAGTCTCAGTGGCAGGACTCTTGGTGTTAACGGACCCAGGAAGATTCAACGGTATTCAGCTTTTAAATCTATAGACAGTAAATGTTTTATCAGTTACACAAAACTTAGGGGATCCAACGTCTAGGATTTGGCTTGGTTAAAATGCATTGATTTATCTTGTAATAGGCACAGAGGCATACAATTAAATCCTGCTTACTCCCATCCCTCTCTCCAAGCAAAACCAAAATTATATGTGCTTCTTTTCAGTCCCTTAGGCAGGGATTCAGAAACCCACAGTTTTACGGAATAATACTAAAGTGATGGTGAAGACGAAATGTATCAGTATTTGCCACTTCTGAGGCACTGCAGACCATTGCTTGGATGGTCAGTATATCACCATGTGTTAATAGACTTGTAATAATTAACAGTCATGAGCAGGATTTGAAAAAACTGCTGCCAATCTGAACACACACAAAATAAATTAAAAAGCTGACAAGAAGATACAGTAAAAATGAAAACTGTAGTAAAACAACTACTAGTTTAAATCACTGGGAAACAATTGTCAGTTTTAACCCTTCATTTACTTCTACTTCAGATGTTCATAAGTGGTTCCTGTATCTAGAGGTTTTCATTACTGATACTGGTCCTCTTTTATTCATAATGTCCTGTAGTGTAATAAACTATTCCTAGCGAGGAATAAAAATAAAGAATTGAAGTACTGGGTATGCATGCTTCCAGGAAGCCGCTGAGCATGTTTTCTTTGTGATGACCCTGATGCCATTATAGCTACTGCTTCTACTACTATAATTACCTTAAAAATGGGATCTGCCCCCCCAAGTGACTTCAGGTGTGAAAGAGAGCAGACTGACCTGGGAGGAATGATGGCTAGGGTTCTGATGAAAGGTTTCAGTAACTTACTTTCTGTATATCCCTGGAGAAAACATTCTGGGTTTTTGGAAACTGGAAATGACTACAATTCCATTTCAGTTGACATTTTGATACCCATGCACAAAAGGCTAATTAAGCCTTCACAAGATTCTCATTCAATTAACCATGGTTGTGTTTTCCCAAAATGTCCCACTGTAGCATGTAATTGATTTTCTCCCATTCTTCATCTCTTGAATAGAAAGGCACTATGTCATGGGTGTGAAGAGTTTAATATGGGTTCAAAGTTTAGATTTGGGCCCTTGGACAAGCTGTGTAATTTCTCTGAGCCTTAATTCCTTATCTGGAAAATGGGAATAATGATATTTAGCTTACGGGTTTGCTATGTGTGGTAAACAATGCAGTCTATAAAATCACCTAGCATCTGGCAGGAGTATAATATGTCACACTAGAGTTGTCAACTTTAATAATATAAGCAAAAACGAGTTTTTTGGGGAATAGCCAGAGGAACTGCAATTCTGGATACACGAACCATGGCAGACCATAGGCAAATCCGAAGAACAAGGAACGGGAACCTGCTTTTATAGCGAAGGGTGAGTGGGGGATTGGGAAGGGCTATTATAACCAAGGAGTCCATTGGAGGAAGCTGGGAGTTCAAAGTATGGAGGCTTTTCATGGGTTGGGCTGCTACAGTTTATGATTGGCTGGGCTGGCCTTGGGCAAAGAGAAGTTTTCTTCTTCCTGCTGTATAGTAAAGTAGGCAAGACCTTTCTGTTTGGAGTAATTGGAGATGCATGGCAGATCATGAAAGCTCCCACTACAGGCCTGTTCTGACTCGAATTTTAGCTGAAGTGTCTTTAATTAACCCTAGTATATCCAGCGGTTCCACCTTGCCCTTCTTTTTTCCCCTACCCTCTTGAATCCCCTATGTTTATCTTCAGCTGTGGTGGCGGAAAGCTGGGAGAGGTTCCTAGTTATGCAGGGGCCGAGGTTCCTGGGGGACTCTCTAGAACCAACTTGGTATCCCACCAGTGTCTCTCTGCTTGACAAGTCAGTCTCTTACAAATATTCTTTGGTGATGTAGAATTCCCTTCAAGTTTGAAATTAGATGAGTTCCTTTTAATTCAAAGGTTGAGAATAATAGAAACCTAAAACACTGTCACTATCAGGGTTCTGATGAAAATGGTGTATAATCCTCCCTTTACAACAGAGTAACCACAGACCCCCCCACTCCCCAACAAGCAAAGTTCAGTTTGATATGTTTCCAAGCAACTGCATGTAAAAATTCCTAAAACATAAAAAGCTTTGAAATTTCTACTTTTTTTTTTTTTGGTTACAAATGGCGCTTATTGTGAAAATCAAACATTCTGAAATGAATAATTTAGAAAGGAAAGTCCTCCCATGAATGCATCCTCCAGAGATAGCTAATGTTCATGTCTGGTATGTATCGTATCAGATACTTTCTGTTTGTGTACTAACATAAGCTGTACTATAAATATCATTATTTCTATTTTTTGTATATCTAACAGTAACAGGATCCTACTAGGCAACTTGCTTAGCAACTTGCTGTTTAAATTTAATAATATCTTGGACATTATTCCAAGTCATTAGATATAGGACTAACTCATGGTTTTAGTGACTATACAGAAATCTACAGTATATGTGAACCCTATTACTCCAGTCCCTTACCAATGGCTGTTTGAGTCATGGTGTCTCTCCATTATAAGCAATATCTAAATGGCAATTCTTAAACATAACTTTGTATAACCAGGCAAAGATATCTACAACAAAAGTTTCTATCAGTGGAATTTCTGCAACAAAGTATATAAATGTTTAAAATTATAACTGATTTTGCTAAAATATCCTCCAAAAACACCTGACCAATTTGCATTCTCACAAAAAGCACAGGGAAGTACTTATATCTCCACACTAAGTTTTTTTTAAAGGTTTTTATATTTTTTTAAATATTTATTTATTATTTGGTTGCACGGGGTCTTAGTTGTGGCAGGCGGGCTCCTTAGCTGCAGCATGTGAACTCTTAAGTTGTGTCATGCGTGTGGGATCTAGTTCCCTGACCAGGGATGGAACCAGGTCCCCTGCATTGGGAGTGCGGAGTCTTATCCACTGCGCCACCAAGGAAGTCCCCACACTGAGTTTTAATAATCATTTTTACCAATAAGTGCAAATGATACGTAAATTTGATTAGTGAAGTCCAGACTCTTCAAATTTACTAGAATGTAAGCTCCACAGGGGCAGAAATTATTGTCTGTTTCCTTCACAGCTATATACCTGCTCAGAACAGTGCCTGGCACATAGTAGGTATACATATTTGTTTAATTAAGTAATGTTTATTTTTCTCTTCAGAGTGCTGCTTGTTCATGTAGTTTGCCTATTTTTCTATTAAATTCTTGGGGTTTTTTTGGTCCCCTAAGAGCTCTTGGTATAATAAGTAACCATTTGCTGTGTGCTGCAAGTATTTTTTCCCAACTTGTCTTTTTATTTCTTGGTGCGTTTTGCCTTTAGAAACTACATTTTTATGAGTTCGAATGTATTAACCTTTTTCTTCAAGCTTCTTTCATGCCTAGTTTTTTTCCACTGCACAATAAAAACAAGATTCACATAGGTTTTCTTCTTGTTCTTTCAACATGGGCTTAAGGGTTTTGTTTTGTTTTCATCTGATATTTCTATTTGGTGTCTACAGATTGGAAAAAATGCATTGTATAGAATAAAGAGCACACAGGTAGGGAATCGCCAAGTTAGAGAGTTCAAATTTGTACCTAAACACTGACGCATTTTTATTTTGGATTTTTTTTTTTTACTCTCTTTCCCCAAACACATAAAAATAACTTTGTTAGTGCCTTTTTAAAAATTACAAATATTGCTCATGTACATTATAAATACTTCAAGTTAGATAGATTTAGGGTAAGCAGCAAAAATCCCCTTCTTTCTCTACCCCTATAATTCTAGAAGAAATCTCTGTCAACATTTTGGTGTGTAGGCTTCAGGACCTTCTCTTATGTACTCACAAGTACATACACACATACCAGTGGTCCTTTATTTTTCTGCTTGATATAAATGAATCACACTGTATGTGTTTTATGAATGTAGAACTTCTAAAGCCAATATACTGTAGCTGTCATCATATCAGTATATGTATATATACATATTTATAATAGCTTTGCAACAGTTGCATTCATTACTAGGATATACTACCATAATCTAATTAGTCACTTTCTATTCGTGGGCATTATTTTCCTGTTTTTAAACATTACAGGCAATGCTGCTGTGACCATCCCCATACATATTTTTGTGTTCCTGTGTAATTAGTTCTGCAGGATGGAGTTCTAAAAAATGGAACTGATTTGAAAGGTACACGCATTTACAGCAGACTGGAGTTTACGAAATGCAGAGAAGCCTTTGTGCCACTCACAGCCCAGTGTAATGACTCCACCTTGCACTCTGCCTCAGGAGTGCTATAGAAAATAGCCTTTTGCTTTTTGTTTTTTAAGCATGAAGCTTTGAACATGAAAATATAAAATAGTTAATTATTTGAGTGTAGGTTTATGTACATTTTGCCCAGCAATTCCACTTTTAGGGATCCATCCTATAACAACACTCCCATGAAGTGAAGTAGCATAAGTTCAGCTCCATAAACCAGTTATGATGAAAAAAGTTGTTAAAAATGTTAAGTATCATTAATGCGCTAAGTGAGTGCTCTAAGTGACCCAGATATTTTGTCTCAATTATAAGTCATGGGACTGGAAATTAGGAGAGCATCTCCACAGACAGATGGTAAGGGTGAGACATCTCCCTTCTCTCCTGTGAGGTGGCACATCAGCTGGGACAGTGGTCCAGGCTTCTAACATTTCTCAGGATTGAATAAGAGCTCTGAGCAAGCTGCTCCAAGATACAGCAGCTTTGTACACTGCTCCCACCCCCTCGCCCCGCCCACAATTCGGGGAGGTGTCCTACCATCTGGCGATCTGTGCAGGGAGCTACCCAGCAACCAGAAGGGCCAACCTCTTTTCGTTGTCGGGGTAACTAGGAGTCAGGAAGAGATCTCAGTTCCTTTCCCTCCTGGTCCTCATTCCTAGATCACTTGGCTTGAGGCCAGAACTGCTTTCCAGGGAGATAAGTCAAGGAACTTTAGCATAACCACCGAATTGCCCTCTAAAAAGGAAGTAGTACTTTACACTTACTTGAATAGCTTCCTTGCCACCTTTGCTGGAAACTCACTAATTGACTCTTTAATCTTTTTAGTTTTTGCCAATCTGATTTCTCATTACTGTCTAGTTTTTCTTACACAGTGTTATTATAAAACAGACACTAAATTTTTTGGACATGTTTGTGGACTATTTGTCTTTCTTCTGTGAATTGCTTGCTTATGACCTGTGTCCTATTTTTAAATGGGTTGTCTTTATTGATCCATAGGAATTCTTTATATATATTCTGGATATTAACCCTTTTTAATAATACTGCAATTGTTTTCCATCAGTTGCCTTAATTACGGCTCCCACCACATAGATATTGACATGCTCATGTGCTTAGAACTTGCTGAACCCCAGTTCTACCTTCTCCCTTCCCTCCCTCTCCAGCTTGTGGAAGGAGAGTAAATGCAGTTCCTGACAACTACTGGGCCACTAAGACCTCTGAAACCTTGACAGGACTAGTAGAATAAGGAGAATAGGAGAATAAGGAGACACTATCATTTATGAAGTGGCAAATAAGCTTTCTGGTAGATGTGAATTCCTTTTTCATGAACTCACAATACTGGGGAAAACAACACAATGGTTATTTATATATGCAAACGTGTAGCTGAGCCCTTGCTCTGGAATGGAGATTTGGAGAAGATTGGGCTCTGCTTGAAAGTACTAAACTGCCATTTGCTAAAGCAATAGTTTTTCTACACTGTAAGCAGACTCATAGCTCTAAGTTAGGATTTAGACTCCTTACACACTGGCTTATTATTTTTGAGATGCACGTGTCCTCGATTTTTTTTTTTTTTTTTTTTTGCCACACCACGCGGTGTTTGGGATCTTAGTTCCCCGACCAAGGACTAAACCCATCCCTGCAATGGAAGTGCGGAGTCTTAACCACTGGACTGCCAAGGAAGGCCCTGCACATGTTGTTTAAATAATTGCTTGCAGGAGATAAAGACAGGGCTGGCAGGATCTTTACGTAGAGTTGGAGGAAGGATTGTATATAAAAAGGGTTAGCTTGGTCAAGCTCAGTCCTGAGTCAGATATTGTTTAAAACTGAACACCCCAAGATTTGAGAATGTTACGAAAACTTTTTTTTTAAATTATTATTAACTTATGAGGGGATATTGTGCGAAAGTGGCCTCTTTTCACTTTGTGGGTATCTCCAGTCCTGGGGTTCATCTACTATGATCTGATGTGACTTGCTGACAGCACACCCCTACAAGTAGGTCTCTTCTGCATGGAGTAGACAGTCCTACATCAATCATGCCAAGAAAGCCTGCACTTGGGACGGGGCATGAGAATTTGGAAGGCAGGCTGTATACTGGGGTGAAGAAGAAATACTACTTTCTTGAACCTTACTCTAGACTGTGATTCTACAGAGTGCTGAATGGTACCCCAGGGTAGTGCGGGGAACCTGGCTTTCACCTGTCCCTGGATACCCTGGGACACATCCCATGAGACAATATCATTTTAATTCAAAAAGACTGCACCATCCATAATCAAAAAACAAACCTAGCAAACAAGGCCAGCCCTATGTGTACAATGCCTAAATATTATGATTTCAGGGATCTTTAAAAGACCCTGCATGTCCCAGTAGTCCTGGCCCTTCCCTTCCCACCTTATTAGAATAAATCTTCTACACAAAGGCTGAGTTATAGTTACATTGTGAAAACATCCCTCCCCCCGCAAAAAAGTTACCAAAAACACTATCCCAGAGACGGCTACAAATTCACCCTGTTTAATTCTTTATCACCCTCCACAAGAATTCAAAATTTTTACATAGTTGCAATAATGTGCCCATGCAATAATGTATCCTGCATTAAAAAAAAAAAAAAAGTTTTACAGGTCAAAAGCCCTTACACCAGATAGTTACATAGTGATATGACATTCCGGAAAGAAAATTGATTTTGGTTTCGGGCACTTTCATTCGAATCACTGCTCCAAAATAGGTGGTATGACCTTGGGTACATTACTTAACCTCTTGACCCCATTTCATCATTTTTAGGTTGAGATTATTCTGGTTTGCAGGATGAATGAGAGAAACAGACATGATACATGGAGGGTAGCTGACTCATGGTGGGAAAGGACTGGCAGCTAATATTCCTACTTCCTGGATTGATGTTTCTTTTGAGATGAGCACTGTGCTGAGAATTCTCTATGTTGTCATCTATTTTAATCCTCCTAACAACCCCTGAAGATAGGTTGTACTATCTCACTGTAGAGGCGGCCAAAAGGAAGTATACTGAGGTTAAGTCACTTGCTCAAGGTCACACTGCAGGCCAAAGGAGGAGGTGGAATTTGAATTAGGTTAGGGTGAACAGTTCCTTCTTGGTCACTGACTATGAAGAAGCACAAATGTCACCTAAGAACAGTGGATTGCCTCTCCCCTTAGCACATAACGTTACAGATTCAAAAATCCTAGGAAAGCCAGAGGGGAGGAGGTATACCACTGCTTTAATTCTGAAACTCATGAACAAGAGAAGGGTAATAAACTCAGGAGAACCTAAAAGAGCAAAGTAACCTCAAGAAAAATGGGCCCAGATGGACAAATTCCCTAAACATCTTTCACGACTCTGATGTCTCAGGAATCACCTTTAAAATGACAAAATCTGTGTGGGTTCCTTCAAAGGCAATTTGTAGAAAGGGAAAGGGATAGGAATTTTCTGAACCCTCTGGGTTTTTTGATAGGAGAACTGGGAAAATAACAAGTGCTGCCTCCTAGGGCTGTTGTTAAAATTAATACAAATACCAGAAGGTCCGTCACAGACGGAGGACTTTGTTTCAGTGCCTGACACATTACTCACTTTGAATTGCACCCAAGTCTGTGGCTCTTCTCCCTGGGGTCATTTGATGGCATGTGATTTATATCACAAACACTGAAATTTAAAAAGTATTCAGAGGGAAGAGATATGGGGACATATGCATATGTATAACTGATTCACTTTGTTGTAAAGCAGAAACTGACACACCATTGTAAAGCAATTATACTCTAATAAAGATGTTAAAAAAAAAGTATTCACAGCTATCCAAGTATGAAGACGCTTTTCTCAAGGGAGACCTACTTTAATAAGAAAAGAAAATGCACGTCTCACCTTTGTTCTTCTCCCTAAAGTAACGTTTCCTCCAAAAGATAAAAAGCACTAACACATTTGTCCTTGAAGGGCCGAGCCCAGGAATTCTGGTCTCTCTGAACACCCTCTCCCTTCCTGCTGGCGACCAAACCGCCTGCCCGGCCTCGTGTCACAGAAGTCCCCCCACGCGCCAAGCAAAAAGTGTTTACTTCTGCCGCCTGCCAGCCCGGCGGGGAGGGCGGGGAAGCACCCGAGGTGCCCCTCACTTTCGCCCCTGCAGCTTTCCAAACAAACCAGGGCGGGATGGGAGTGTCTTCTTGGCTGTGGAACTTGATCCTCCTACCTTGTCCTGAAGCCACCCGCCGCTTTCCCCCGGCCCCCTTCCCGGTGATTTTCCTGTTCGGGACGCCCGGAGAGGGCGCGCGGCTGGTGTCCGCCCAGCCGGAAAGGTAGGGGCTCGGCCGCGCTCCCACCTAGCCGGCCCGGGGACGGGGAGCCCCACCAGCTCCCTCCGCATTGCACCTTCCTACGCGAACTCTGGGGCGGCCGCGGCCACCACGCATCAGGCGCAAGCCGCCGAGCGGGAGGAGCTTCTCCGCGGCTCCGGAGACGCTAGGCGCTTTCGCCGGAGATCCGAACCCGGGCGCGGCGGGCAGCGCACGCGCCGGCGGACGCCTGGGACTCCGGGCGGCGCCGCGCCCTTCCCCGCTCCCCCGCCGGGTCCTAGGGAGACTGAATCCTTCCCGCGCCGCCCCTTGAACCGCGCCACCTTCCTCCGGTTACCGCCGGCCGCAGGCTTCGGCGGCTCGATGCTTCAGGCGCCGCGGGAGAGGCAGCAGCCGGCTGGAGCGAGCGGCGACGAGGGAGCCGAGAGCAGCGGGCCTCCGGCCCCGGAGCCCGGCACGCCTCTGCGGTCTTCGCGCCGGGGCCTCGGCGGGTAACTCTCCCCCGTCCGCTTCGCTGCGGGTTTGTATCGCCGGGGGAGGGAGGTTGGCGGAGTGGAGAGATCCGCGGGCTTTGCAGCCCCTGAGGCTGAGGATCAGGGGCCGGGGGCGCGCCTCCACGCACCAACCCCCCCTCCCCCCAGGAGCCTGCGTGCGCTGGTCCCGTACCCCCGGGTTTAGGGTGTAAGGGGCGCTCGGCCCCAGGTGCTCTCCCGGGAGGGGCGGGAGGGGCGGGAGGGGCGCTGGAAGCTTGCGCGCAGGGAAGGCCGACTGGGGTGATGGGCGCTTTCCTCACTATTGTTTGCCTGTAAAAGGGTCTGTACGCGAGCAGGGGCGAGAGGTCTGGAAGGTTCTCCCGTTTTACCTTAGAAAATTTTGCTAGAAACCCTTCTTCCCGTTACGGTGGAACTAGACCTAGCAAACCCAGCTCCGAGGCAATTTGGAGGAAAGGGCGGCGGTGAGAAAATTTCCGTGACTTGGGCTGCCGTTAGTTTAGGGGGTAGGCGAGAAGACGCTTGTGGTTTTGAGGCGGATTGTTTCCGAGCTCCCTGGCGATCTCTACCCCTGTGTGCTGTTCTTTTGGCTTGAAAGAAAATCTATCAAAAGCTATTTTCAGAAACTAAAAACAAACCCAAAACAGTTTTTTTGGGGAGGGTCTTCAGTAGAAGGGCGGGGAGAGAGGTTGGGGACGGGGGTGGGCGTTGCTGTTCAAAGATGATGGTTCAGAAACGGTTCTTGGAAGTGGTGATGAGAAAGACATCTTGCATGCCAGCATATCAGAAACTACGTAAACTGCAGATTCTAAACTCAGCAAAGTCGCATGTGCTTAAGAGGAGCGCCGCCGGGGGTAGATAGTTAAGGAAATTGCTGATCGGCCAGAAGCCTCTCGCCCTCTGGCCCCAAGTTCACAGTAACCTTCTGGTCTCTGATAGCAGCTTTTACAAGGCTAGCTTGGATATTTGACTTTCCGGTCATAAAACTTTCTCTCCCGGCTGCAGACCATGAAACTATCTTTTTATTTATATGGAGATGTTAAATATTTAGGAGGATCTGGTCAGGGTGGCAGGTTATTTTCCGTTCGAAAGCATGCTGATTTGACATTTGTAAAGTGATTCGTTTTCGTTTCCTTTTCCTTTCACCTACGACTGCTTTTAAATACGAAGATCTGCAAAGAGCCACTCTTAGATTGTTATCTATTGATAGTTTGTCGTCTCTGAATAAGGCTAATTGTCCCGGAGGCACTTTAGATAATGGCAACTTTGGTTTTTGAGGAGAGAACTCTTCTAGAAACTGTTTTCCTGTTCTGGCTTCAAACTGTCCTTAATCCTGGAGGGGGAGGGGAGGTCTTCATTGGTTGCCCTTGGGGCTTCTCTTGAGCAGTATTTTTATCAGCTTCACTCTGATTGCCAACCCGCAGATTGTACCGTGTCTCCGTATTATGGTGCAATAAAGCAAGACTGCTGTTTTGATCTTTTCAGTAGATTTGTTAGAAGTACTCAATTTATTCTTATGCCCCGAATCAATACAAATCTTCGGGGCTCAGAAAAGAATAGAGGAACAGTTTTGGCAGAAGAATGCCATTAAATGCTATTTTATTAAATCTATGCTATTTTATTAAATCTTCCCAACCACCCTATGAGACAGGAATGCTTAACCTTATGTTATAGTTAAAAAAACTGAGACTGCCCAAGGTTAAGTGACCTAGAATGGATCACAGGAAGGTCACTTCACCTCTGCCTTACACCATTCCAGGAAGCCTCTGTAGCAGACGTTCTTCACCAATTCTTCCATTCATTTGCATATCTTTCTCCTTTGCCTTCCACAGTGCTCATTTATATACCCCCTGATCGGAACACAGATTAATTCTTTTTTTTTCAGAACTATTTATTAATAGTATTAAGCAGAAATATATACAGAAAACATACTCTGAATAATGGCTACACATATAATTTTCAGCAGATACTTACAAATATTCATGTCTCCCTTTCTTTTGATTAATGTTTTTTTAAACATCTTTATTAGAGTATAATTGCTTTACAACGGTGTGTCAGTTTCTGCTTTATAACAAAGTGAATCAGTTATACATATACATATGTCCCCATATCTCTCCCCTCTTGCATCTCTCTCCCTCCCACCCTCCCCACAGATTAATTCTTAATTACCCCTCATGCTTGGCTTCTTGAGCAGGTGCTCTGCATACTTTGTCTTTCCTTCTGATTAGCTCCAGAATTTCAACAATTAGTTATCCTCTATCTCCTCCATACCTTTGACATGGCCCTTGGGTGTGCTGTGTCTGGCCAGGTTTACAAGGTCATGTTATCTCCATTGGTTTATGTTCTGAAAGTTCTTTTCATTCTGAATACGTGTATATTCTCACCGAAGTTCCTGCTCATCCTTCTTGCCTGGAAGAAATCTTGCCAGGGCTACAGCCCCACCCTCACAGCTGAAATGAATCTCTCCTGTTTCTCCCAAATACAGTGGACAACAGCACACACCACGATTTCCAATCGAACCCTGATAAGTTAGAAATAAAAAGTAGTTTGGAGTGAGCTTGATGTATGGAACAGGCTGTCTGCCTTGGACATTACAGTGTTTCAGTAGAAAACTGTATTTATGATTCCATGTCAGGGTGTTAGAAGCACAGTTCCCTCACCACAGTGGGGTAGCAGGCGTTCTTTCCCACGATGGTGACTGAATTGGTGGAAGTGTCTCAGACTCGGTCAGGAACTTGGCTGCCATACAGTCAGGCTAAGAAGCGATAATATTATGGGGGTGAGGTTATGAGGGTAAAAGTGCGGAGCAGTAGGATCTGAGTCTCATCCATATTTCTTTTTCCTTTTCTTCTTTTTTTTCGCAGGGGGCAGATCTTTTGGTCATCCAGCTTCCCATTTACTGTCACAACCTTCTGCATCTGATCAGGGCTTTCCTCTTCCTGGACCATTGGGAAAAGGCGAAGGAAAGCACCCAACCCTTAGGAGATTTTCTTACCTTCAACACTGGAATGCTGAGTGAAGAGGATCTCTTCTTCTGCATTCTCTCTTCCCCCTTACACTTGAAACACAGTGGGCCAATGCCATCATTTCATCCAGTAGCACAGAGTAATGCTGGTCTTTGAAGGATTCTTTAAACATTGATTTACTTTTTATGTGGTTGGGAATGGAAAGGTCTGTGGGAGATGAGGGAATAAGGCCTCCAGATGAGGAAATGGAAAGGAAGCTGGAAATTTCTCCAAGGGAAACAGCGTTACTCTCGCCTTCATGGGTTGTGGAAGCAGGCCCAGAGTTGGTGTAGCTGTGGGTCATGGTCACTATGCTTTGATGGGGCAACGAGGGAGCAGAGAGTGGTTTTGCAGTGGCTCTTGCGTGACTTTCCACAGTCATCTATATGGTGGGACTTGAGATTTAACCAATATTTACTGCGTACCCACCATGTAATAGATGTTCTAGGTAGGTCATGCGGCGTTGAACAAAACAGATGAAGCTCCCACTCTTACAGAGCTTGTGTTTCTGTGGGAAATGGAATCAATAAACCAGATACAAATAAATGGAAAAACGTTTTTCAGATAGAGATGAGTGTTACAAAGACAATGCAATGTGGGCGCGTGCCAGACAGGGCATGGGGGAAGCCAGTTTAGAGCAGTCAGAGAGCTGCTGTGAGGAGGGCATATTTGAAGTGAGATGTGAAAGAGCAGAAGGAAGAGCATTCTAGGCAGAGGGAACAGCAACTGCAAAGGCCCTGAGGCATAAATGAATTTGGGATGTCTGGAGGACTTGTAGATGGAGAAGAGTGCAGAAGGGCAAGAGAGGAGATGAAGTCAGTGAGGCAGGCGGAAGACCGCTTATGTGAAGATTTTAAGTCCTAGAAAGGAGTTTGAATTGTGTTTTTATTAGAATGGGCTGCCACTGGAGACTTTCAATTAGAGACTCAGTCTTCACCTGGTGGGCAATGGGCTTCCCTGTTTCTCTCTCTCTCTCTCTCTCACACACACACACACACACATTTTCACTCTCAGTTTTTCTTCTCCCCATTAATTGTCCATCACTGATTTCCCCTTCTTTGCCCTAGGTTAGAGCACAGGCATATCCACACTGAAAAGCAGGGCTCACAGGACTGTGGACAGTGTTCCTCTTACCCTCTGAAATAAATCCATATACTCAGTTTCAATTTCAAGCATGAAACTCCCCATCACTAGCTCTGATTTCTTAGCCTCTCTCCAGACTGAATATCTAGTTGTCTCTAAGTCTCTGGATTGGCTGGTGACATCTGAAACTAGATACTAAGAAGTATCTAGTCAAATCAATCATAGTTGGTATCTTTTGCAAGACAATGATTGTCCCAAAAGGGGATATTCTGTGTAACAAGAAGGTCTTGCCTTTTCCAGAGCTCCCACTCTCTTTCCCCAGCCTATGCAGTCTGATATGAGAGGTAGTTTCAGTGGAAATGTGCAGGACTCTTATAATAGTTGCCATGGGACTAGACTATGCCTCAGAAATTTCATTTCTATTGTTCTTTGTAGATGATCTTGTCAGTCTTAGAGTAACACTTAAATCATGAAAGCTTATGTCCAAGTCGATATCTCCTAGTAGCACTGGTTTATCAGAAATGAACAGAAGCATTTTATCAGTTATCCTTTGATTCCAGGATAGCTCATTATTGCCAGTACATAACTCTCTGGGGAAGCTTGGTATACTCTTTAGAGAGAAAATTGCTTTTGAGATTATTTAGCCAGATGCCCTGCTCATTTATTAATTTACATACTTAACATACGTAGTATAATTTACATACTATTTCATATATAGCACAACTCACTTTCAGCTTTTCGTGTCTGTTTCTGTCTGATGTAGTGGCATAAAATCTGGAACACGTTTCTATTTGAGAGGGCAGCAATTATGTCTTGTCTTGTTCGCCCCTGTGTCCTCGGAACCTGGTGTGGTGTCCAGAACACTATAGATGGCCATGGATTAACTCACAATGTGAATATATTGGCTCAGCTGTAACATCTTTATAACTCTTAGGATTATAACTATTAGTATCATCAATTTGTCATCTCAAAAACTTAACACGTTGGAGAAGACAGGTGAAAGGTGAATTCATTACTGTGGATTAGTCTATATTAATTAAAACTCTTCTGGTTTTGAAACTCTTCTTTTTGAAAATAATATAGTATACTTAGGCTGACACGTAAGAGACCGGTATGTGAATATTATCAGGTGGATATTCTCAAATTTGTTTTCGTGTACAGTAAACTTTCAGAACAGTTTCATAATTCATAACTTATGATAATTTGAGTTGGGTTAGTCAGTTAGCTGGGTATGTGATTACATTAGTGAGGAAATAAGTGTGCCAAGAGCATGGATAATGGAATCATTTCCCTCTTTAATAGCCCAGTGTCTCACATCCATGATGTCATGCCCTTTAGGAGGCAGAGATTTGCACCGCTTGAGTTCCAGTGCTTATTATGATATTTCTTAGGTTTCTGTTATGTATCATTTTACCTAACTGGAGACACACACAGATGCCCTGGGGATAAAAAGCTCTCCTCATTGAGATTGCCAGAGCTGGGAGGAGTCCCTGCCTGGCAGAGGGAACTGAGAGGGGCCCAGCTGTGGGCTTTTGCTGAGACTCATAGTGACAAAGTTTCTCACAAAGAACGGTGCCTTCAGAGGGCATTTTCCTGGTTAATACAGATATTCAAGGACATGCTGTTACATAAACAAAGCCTTCTTGTCTTCGAGCTGATTTTACGGAGTCTCCCTCCCCCCACCCCATCATATTTTAGTCCTCAGAGAAGTTATCAGCCCACTGCTTCAGACAGCTTGGAGGAGTTTTCTTCTTAGGAAAGATTCTATTGTAACTATTTAGGCCAGCACCATAGAAGGTGCTGCTTTTATTAAAATAATAAAATAAAATATGTATAAAAATACAATATAAAGTATAACAAATGAAATAAAATAAAATGAAATGCTTTTATTAAAATCTGTACAACCCTTTAGTATGTAAGAGTCCTTCATGTATTAAGGGATAGAAGAGGCAAAGGTAAGGGAATATGTACATTTTCTATGTTCAGCCTAGAGCCAAAGAATAAAAGATCAGATTATTTTTTTAATTCCCTGACTTCTTTTTAGGGATAATATACAGCTAATATAAAATTAGATAATGTAATATATAATAATTATTATAATATAATAAAGATAATATAAAGTTATAAAACTGCACTTAAAAATTGAGAAATGGGTTATCCAGTTGCATTTAGACAAGAGCAATGAGATGATAATCCAGTTGCATTTCAACTGGGTTTTCAACTTCTTTTCAGCAACAGCAACTAATTTAATTTATAATTTTATTTAATTGACAGACTCTGCAAGTTAAAGGAACTCTGTTGTAAATGTAAATGATCTTTGTAAGATGAAGAATACTGCTTTCAAGATACTTTTGATATTTGGAGCCAATATTTCAAGTATATGTCAAAAGAAGTTAGCTAATCACTCTTGTTTGATCCCAGCTATGCTACAATTAAATTAGAAATAATTGGATTTTTTTCTTAAGCAGGATGTTAAGGGATATGTGTAATTTCTGATCATGAAGTACCTGTAAATGTTTCGCAGGCCCTGATTGTTTTTGGAGGACAAAACTGGCCCACCTATTGCAAAACAAAAACAACAACTCCCTCCACCAACTATTTTTACAGAATCGGTGTGTAGGGCTCTTCTGCTTTAACCATAAGTAATATAATCATATTCTTATAAAAAGCTTCTACCCAAGTTCTCTACCTATGACCACCAATATTCCTGTCCACACACCTTTTATAATAGCATTCCTCAAGCATGGGTTTTATTATGGAAATTTTTTCTGCTCAAAAATCCAGAGAATTTCTCCCACAGGTCTTTGAAGTTTTCTGCCATCTCCTGTTGCTAACTTTCTTTTCACTCTTCCATTTGCACTGCAGTCACTGGCAAGCCTCCTGGCGCTGCAGCTTGCTAGGGTCCTTTGACACTTAGTGCCTTTCTCCTTCCACTCCACACTCCCCCTCCCCCATCCAAGCCAGGTGATAACCTGCCTTCGTTTCCCAGCTTCATGGCTAATAACTGCACGACTGTGAACGCATTGCCTAACTTCTGTGAGCATCACTTTCTTTATCTGTAAACTTGAAATAATGCCCACATCACAGTTATGATAATTAGAAAGAAAACACGTATAAATAGTTCAGCATAGTTCCTGCCAAATATCAAACATTTAATCAATGTTGTTACATGACTATTATTATTATAACTCTATTATTATAGCTGTTCTTCCTCGAATAGTTAAAATTTGACTTTCTCCAAAAAGTCTTTCTGTTTGGCCTTCTCTAGCTCTAATTTTTTCTCCAGTCTGTGTCCTCTTAGACCCTGACTTCACTTTGGACTCTATTAATCTAGTCATGTTGTATTTCTTTAATTATTTTTCAGTGAACAGCAACAAATATTTGGGCACCTATCATGTGCCAGGCACAGTGCTATTTACAACATAGAGATCCATGGGCATGCAGTGGAGGGATACAGTGTGTGTGTGTGTGTGTGTGTGTGTGTGTGCGTGTGTGTGCGCGCGTGCGCACACACACACAGAGACACACACCACACGGGCTTCAGGTGAAGATGGGGCGTGAAAATCTGTTGGTTGAATAGCACTGTGAGTTTTTCAGAATAAGCTAGGGTTAAGAAGTAAAAACTACTCTATTCAGATGTCCATTAAAAAATTAACATCTTTTCATCTTTTTCTATAGTATAAAAAATGATAGTTATAGTTTCTGTATTCTTTTTTTTTTTTAAAAAGAATGATATTGGAGGACAACTTCAGATCACTTCTTTTTTTAAAAAATTAATTAATTAATTAATTTTTGGCTGTGTTGGGTCTTCGTTGATTGGCTCGGGCTTTCTTTAGTTGCTGCGAGCGGGGACTACTCTGTTGTGGTGTGCAGGCTTCTCATTGCAGTGGCTTCTCTTGTTGCGGAGCACGGGCTCTAGGTGCATGGGCTTCAGTAGCTGTGGACCGCAGGCTTTAGTAGTTGTGCCTCGTGGGCTCTAGAGTGCAGGCTCAGTAGTTGAGGCTCACGGGCTTAGTTGCTCTGTGGTATGTGGGATCTTCCCGGACCAGGGCTAGAACCTGTGTCACCTGCATTGGCAAGCGGATTCTCAACCACTGCTCCACCAGGGAAGCCCCAGTTTCTGTATTCTTGAAAAAGCTTTACATGTGCTTTCTTCCTTAGAAGCTCCTCTATCCTCATCCAAATACAGGGTAAAGGTAGAAAAGGAAGTCTTCCTTGAAGAGCAGAATCCCACTAGACCATTCCAGTTTATGGCGGGGAGGGCAAAGGATGGGAGGGAACAATCCAGGCAGCAGGAACAGCATGATCAAAGGCACTGAGGCATGAAACTGTTGAGTAGGATGGAGAACTGTGCAGAATTTCATGCTCATAGAGCATAATGTTCAAAATCAAGCATTTTGGGAGATGATGCAGTAGAGAATGTAGGGGTCAGCTAAATCAGACTCAGAAAAAAAAAAAAAAAAAAAATCAGACTCAGAGCCCTATGGCCTATATGTTTACATCTCCCTATAAGGATATGCAGTTGGGTAGGTCTACATAGACAATTTTAACAAATTTATATATAACAATTTATAACAGTCAAATTCTGCACATTGCTTCTAAAGTTGCACTTGGATTTTACATGTGGCATGGAATACATCTCTTCCATTTGCTGTTTTCATAAGAAAATGATGAAAACATTAGTTACCTGTAATATATAATTGATATCAGAGCTCTCAGTTTTTAATAACTTAAGTGTTTGAAAGATAGAAATGTGAAGGAGTTACCTGGTGGCCTAGTGGTTAGGATACCAGGTTTTCACTGCCATGGCCCAGGTTCAATCCCTGGTTGGGGAACTGAGATCCTGCAAGGCATGTGCAGTGCAGCAAAAAAAAAAAAAAAAAATTGTGAAGTATCATTTGAGACTTCTGAAGCCTGGGTTTCTATATGAAAGTTGAGAGTAGAGAGGAACTTCAACAGGACAGAGACATCTAAGAACAGACCAGAGAGAGGATCATTACAAATTCGTAGCCTTGAAACTTTCAGTACCTCCCTAATACATTTCACACCCAAGAAAGCCACAGCTTCGTCTTCTATAATTATGTGATTGATAATTTGTGTGTATAATTTGATCAATATTTGATTTTTATTTCTTTGTTTGCATTGCAGTTAATGTTTGGCTTCCTTTTCTCCCTCTCCACTCCCTTTTTTTACCCCTCTCCTCCTCTCCCTCCCATTTTTTTTTTTTTTTTTAAAGAAGATGTTGGGGGTAGGAGTTTATTAATGAATTAATTAATTATTTTTGCCGTGTTGGGTCTTCGTTTCTATGCGAGGGCTTTCTCTAGTTGTGGCAAGCGGGGGCCACTCTTCATGGTGGTGCACAGGCCTCTCACTATCACGGCCTCTCTGGTTGCGGAGCACAGGCTCCAGACGCGCAGGCTCAGTAGTTGTGGCTCACGGGCCTAGTTGCTTCGTGGCATGTGGGATCCTTCCAGACCAGGGCTTGAACCCATGCCCCTGCATTAGCAGGCAGATTCTAAACCACTGCGCCACCAGGGAAGCCCTCCCCGCTCCCATTTTTAAGGCAACATTCAGTTTGTTTTTTTTTTAAATTAATTTATTTTATTCTATTTATTTTTGGTTGTGTTGGGTCTTCATAGCAGTGCGCAGTCTTCTCATTGTGGTGGCTTCTCTTGTTGTGGAACACGGGCTCTAGGTGTGCGGGCTTCAGTAGTTGTGGCTCACAGGCTCTAGAGTGCAGGCTCAGTAGTTGTGGTGCACGGGCTTAGTTGCTCCATAGCATGTGGGATCTTCTTGGAGCAGGGCTCGAACCCGTGTCCCCTGCATTGGCAGGCAGATTCTTAACCACTGAGCCACCAGGGAAGCCCCATCAGTTAGTTTTTGATACATCAATATGTTATTTAGAGCTTATGCAATGTCTGATGTTAAATGTCTGAATTATATTTAATTCTAGAAAATCTAATGTGTTTTTATTACAGAAATATGTTTTCTACAAAGTCTGAGTGGTGTCCAGTGTAGTTTAACTCTGTCTTTTGGTGTTGATTTCTCTTGCTTAGGAATTAAGCAATAGGACTGAAAACTCCCTAAACATAAGAGTGTAAAATTCCCGGAAGAAAATTAGATGCGAAAGAAAAAAAAACACTGGAATTTACTTGAGGTGTAATTAGCCTGAAAATGGAATGTGTGGGAGGGGTCCGCAAGGAGGCTAGGAAAACAGAGGGCAGATCAAAAAGTGTCTTACTGCGTTTCCAGCACTACTGAGGGAAGAATGTATCCTTATTATAGGTCTGTGGTTATCAAACAACTTTTCTTATCACCCAGGGATTTGCCTCTAGAAGTTGTCAATCTTCCAGTTTAACTATATGTACTCCTTGGCTCTTATATTTTTCTCATTATAAGTGAATTACTTTGGCATTTCCATTTATACACCAGCTCCTGGGAGCTGAACATCTCAGGTAAACTGACCACTCAAATGTCTGAACCAGCACAGCTGAGCAGCTAACTCTTGGGTTGGGGCTTCTCCCAGGTAATGCCTTTTTCTGAGGTTCTGCCTAGGCTGCCAACACCTCTATTTCTTGGACAGCTCCAATTTCTCTCTCTCTCTCTCTTTTTTAAAGTAAAGTTCTTATGGAAATATATTGGACATACAGAGGAATACACAAACCATCTAAGTATAATTTGATACGTTTCCTCGCAGTGAACACACCCACGCTACGTGCCTCTGGATGAAGAGCTAGAACATTACCTGCCCTCCAGGTGTGTACCATGTGCTCCCACACAGTCACTGCTCCCCTCCTTGAATGTAACCACCATTCTGACTTTTTTTTTTTGTGGCCTCTCCTGTTGCGGAGCACAGGCTCCGGACACACAGGCTCAGCGGCCATGGCTCACGGACCCAGCTGCTCAGTGGCATGTGGGATCTTCCCGGACTGGGGCACGAACCCGTGTCCCCTGCATCGGCATGCGGACTCTCAACCACTGCGCCTCCAGGGAAACCCTCTTTTTCCTTTTAATTTGAATTAACACCCAGGTATTCTGAATGACTCTAGAGCATCAGGGTCCCTCTGGCTGAGAGTACGGACTAGGCATCAAGAAGGGTGTTATAGGTTCAACTGTGTCTCCCTAAAAAGGCACGTTGAAGTTCTAACTCCCAGTACCTCAGAATGGGAACTCATTCGAAAATAGGGTCATTGCAGGTGTAATTAGTTAAGATGAGGTCATGCTGGAGTTGGATGGACCCTTAGTCCAGTGTGACTGGTGTCCTTATAAGAAGCATCTGTGTGAAGACAGAGACAGAGAGAGAGCACTGTGTGAAGGCAGTGGATTGGAGTGATGATCTATAAACCAGGGAATGCCAAGGAATGCTAGCAAACCACCAGAAACTAGAAAGAGGCAAGGAAGGTTTCTCCCCTACAGGTTTCAGAGGGAGCATGGCCCTGCCAACACTTAGATTCTGGACTTCTAGCCTCCAGAACTGTGAGATAATACACTTCTGTTATTGTAAGCCACCCTGTTTGTGGTACTTTGTTGTTGCAGCCCTAGAAAATGAATGCAGAGCATCTGCGGCAGGCCTGGTGCCCTGACCCCTCTTCTCTCTGTCCCCCAGAGTGCACCTGATCCTTGGTTGTGGAATTGCCCTGGCTACACCCTTTTGAAGCTGCTCCTGTCCTAGCTCACAGAGTGCCCTGTCTTGCCCCTGGTTGTTCCACGTCTGTGTTGTGGAAGACAAGGTTTCATTACATTCGTATGACTTTTTCTTTATTTCTTCACTCTGCTCTTCCCTAGTATTTTCAGACTGAATCAGTTTGGTTTCCTGACATACCCCAGACCAAGCTTTGTAAATCAGCCCTCTCTGCTTTCCCACCATTGCGTATCTGGGTCTCTGCTGAGGTGTCCGTAATCCATCCTCCCAGACCCAGACTGAGCCACCGTCTCCGTCTAGTGTTGTCCCCAGTTCCTCTGATCCACAATCCTCTCTGATAGGAAACAAAAAGAACTTTATTCTTTAAATGAAATCCCTATTTCCAATAGTATGGCATGCTGTAAATAAAGGTTTCATTTTGTTGTACTTACGCATATCAAAGGCTGGTTCTCGTTTCAGAAAATAAAAAAGCCCTCAGATCAAAAAGCAGCTCAACAATTAGGCTTTAGTTAGTAATAACGAACGAGGCAGAGCCTATTCGATGATGGAGTATTTTTTTCTTCAGCAAAGGATTGGTTTTAGACTGCCTGACAGTAACTTATCGATTTCTTATTCTGGGCTGAGTTTCTGGTGTGAGGGGAATGATAAGGATGGGACTGTTGTTAAGTCCCCAGGGTGACTTCATAGACTCAGGCCACTTCCTTTGTTCTTTTGTACTGTTGCTTCAGGACCTAGGGATTCTGGTGGCTTTTGTCTTAAACGCTCTTAGTACAGACTCTCCCTTCACCTTATACGTCTGTAGCCTAGGGTGGTTACAGAGTGCATGTGCCTTTTAACTGCCCCTGCTTTTTGTTCAGAGGCCATTGTTTACTGCTAGTAACTACTGGGGAAGTCTCCAGACATTTTAAAATATCACAAACATGGGGAAGTTTCAAAAGTTTAAGCATTTCAACTTTTCGTTCCTGGCTTATTGGTGATTCCTTATTCTCTTGCTAAGAATCTCTCAACCTCTAATTTCTGCTGTTCATACAATATGTTTTGCCCTTTGAGGGAGAATGCAAAAAAGTTGCATGTTTTAGGCTTCTCTCTGTGTATTCTCTATAATATACATATTATTTAATTGAAAAATAATAAGAGAGTACACTTTGAAACTACAGGTAAGAGGTTAGAATTAGGCAAAATGTTACGTTCGGTATGTTTAATCGTCTATGTTTTTATGGACTTGTCTTTAGAGCATCTGTGTTGTCAGCTCAGACAGTCCTTGTTCCTTGAGATCTTGTGCCATGTGATGGATGAGTAATACGTATCTGTGTTGGATGGATGGATGGACAGATGGACAAGTGGATGATGGAGCTGCTCCATTTGCTTGGCCTGTTATTTCACTGAACTACTGGTAGGATGATTTTCTGTTGAGTTCAGAGCTGCCTCCTGAAGCCTGGGTAGGTTTTCCTAAGCCGAGGGGGTTTTCTTGGGCTGGAGACCAGGGATCTAGAGGAAGTGATATCTCCTTGACTCTCGCCTGTGGAATGTGCTAAAACATTTGGCTAATTGTGACCATGGAGTCAAACAGTCTGACTCCATTGTGATCCCCAGTGCACTGGAGTTACTTCTTTCAATGGAAACCCAGATTTCTTTTTTTATTCACCTTCTTGGGGATGGTGTACAATTCTTTGGAAATCTGCTAGGAGAAGAGATGTTTCTTCCCCCTCCCTTCAAAGAGAATGCTCTTATTCAAATTTCCTTTGCTCCTTCTAGATTAGGTTTTGTTTTGCTTAGTTTTGTTTTTGGCTGAGCTGCGCCTTGCAGGGTCTTAGTTCCCCAACCAGGGATTGAACCCCAGTCTTGGCGGGGAAAGCGCCAAGTCCTAACCTAACCGGCCTGCCAGGGGATTCCCGAGACTAGGTTGTTTTATAGTGTAAAGAATGCAGCCATTAATCTATATTTTAAAACATCTGCCTTTTGAGGTTTTCTCAGATTCTTTATAGAAAATGATGCTAAAGGGATAGGAAACCCATAGACGTAGACTTGACTTCAGTTTATGCTGGATGATAAACCTTGTTACAATGTCCTTGAGCTAAAAATTTTCATTAACGTAGATAGATCATTGTGTATAGTCACACTGTTTATGGGTCTAAAGACTTCAGGGTGAAAGACCTGGCATTTCATTGTTTTGCTTAATTGTCCACTTTATTTAGCATTGACTCTGGCTCATAGTAGGCACTTCCCAATCCCTCAGTTCTAAAGAGAAATTTAGTTATCTTTCTGTGGGGTTGTACCTTGGATTATGTTCTGGCCAAAACACTGAACAAAGCATTCCAGAGAGACCTCTGGTTTGTTTATCTACTTGCTCAAATGCTCTAACTTTTCTGCCTAGTCAGTGTGGTTATCAGAAAAAGAAAGTGATTGTAAGAAGGCTATTTTCAGCATCCACTTTTTCTTCAGTGTGTTTTGTTTTCAACGGGATGATCATAGATTCACCTTACCTAGAAATGTACTTTTTTACTTAAAATACTATTAACTAATACTATTAACTTCCCGTTTTCAGAGAGTCATGGTATTTTAAATATCTACGTAGTTTTAAACAACTTGAATGATCAAAGTTAATGTTTTAGAAAAAAGACTCTATGCAAAAGTGAAATTTCAATTTTAAAGTATTTCTAGCAATTTGTAAGTTTCACTGTCTTAGTAAACTTTTTTCTAGATTGGAAAAAAAAAGATTTTGCTCCAAAATGACATTTAGATTAGCAGTTCTCTGAAAACAACCTAAATGTCTCTGGTAGGGAATGGAAAGCTTTGTGATATATTTGGTTGATAGGATACTCTACAGAACTTAAAAAGAATGAACAAGACCTTTATGCTTCAATATGGATGGACCTCAAAACCAAAAGTGTAGCGTGAAAAACGCAAATTTCAGAATAGTATGTATTTGTTATGTCAATGTTAAACATTACTTTAAACAATATTACATACCACATAATGTTTTTGAATGCATGTGGGTGTGTACACATGTGTGAATAAAAAGTAGATAAATTTGTGATAGTGGTTGCCTCTCAGAGAAGAGGAACATGGTAAGGAGGGGAACATAAATCTCCATTAAAAAAAAATCCCTGAGAAGATATGGCTATTTTGGTTAATGGGTTCATGGGCATTTGTTATATTAACATTTGGACTTCTGTTAATGGGTTTTTTTAAAAAAATATTTATTTATTTGGTTGCGCTGGGTCTTAGTTGCGGCTCACCTGCTCCTTAGTTGTGGCACACGGGCTCCTTAGTTGTGGCATGCAAACTCTTAGTTGAGGCATGCATGTGGGATCTAGTTCCCTGACCAGGGATCGAACCTAGGCCCCCTGCATTGGGAGTATGGGGTCCTAACCTCTGCGCCACCAGGGAAGTCCCTGTTAACATTTTTGTAATGAAAAAATTCCATGTAATATTTCCTAATGAGATAGATTCCAACCTAGGAACCATACATTTATGAAGACTCTGGGAATGGGACTGAAGCTATTCCAATACATCTATATTTCACAATATTATTCTGTGAAAAATGAAAATTGACAGAATGAATCTTGAAGATGAGGAAAGCTCCAAGTTGATCTGGCTCCTGGAAAGCTAGAATAGCTTACAGATTCAGAATAATCTGAATTATTAGATTACTGCCTAGATTACTGCCTACAACTGCCTAGCCAAACCCCTTGTTTGACACCTAACTTTGAGACCTTGGACAAGTTAACTTCTCTAAGCCTCTCAGTTTCCTCATTTACAAAATTAGAATAACAGGCCCATCTCAGCACTGTTGTGAGGGTTCTATGAGTTCATGCATGTCGTAGGGCATGCAACAAAGATTAGCTCTTATCATTTTCATGCTTACTCCTGTTATCGGCAACCTCAATTCTTCTGGCGAACTGTTCTCATTTTCACTTCAGAATCTTCGCAAATGCTGTTTCTTCTGACTGGGATGCTTTTCATTTCCACCCTGATTTCTTCTGGTTAACTCCTTCTCAGAGGAGTTCTCTGAATTTTCTCAAATTCCTCTGAGAAGCTCCCTGTCCTTCCCCACCTGGGTAAGTTTCTTGTCAGACCACAAGTGTAATTTAATACTTACTTATATAGTAATAACTCTAAGTACTATTACTTAATAGTAATAAAACTACTTGCTAATTTCTGCTTCTCTCCTGGATTGTAGACTGTTTTTCTTCTTCACTTCTGTATCTTCAGTGCCTATGACAAGGGCTGGCATTAGGAAATTAATTATTGACTAAATCAGCAAAGTTATAGTAGAGGTAAAAACTTTCAGAGTTAATTTTACTAGGAAATGAATTGACTCCCTTTGCCTAGAGGATTCATTTAGCTGGTATTCGGAAGTAAATCTAGGACTATATGATTTAATTAAAAAATATGTATCCCATGTACTGGTTTATTTGTAATAATAATTAGAAGATACCCCAAATTAAGATTCACATCATATTTGTAATTTGACTTTGGAGGGTCATCTGATGGATAGTAACATAAGTATCATCACATACTTTCATTTACTGTGGAAAGCAGGAACATTTCCAATTGCTTTAATCTTAAGATTTGATACATGCTCATCTGATCCTTTACCCTCAAGCTAACTGACTTTTTTAAGAGTAGCAAAAGAGGAATTAACAAACAGGAAATGATATGTCTCAAGGAGCAGAATAAGCTAGGTTCATTCAGAATAAACTGATGTAATAAGTAGCTTGAAAAAAAGGGCTTTTGTAAGTCAGATGGAATGTTACTTATAACTTTTAAGCAAACTATAAAACAGTAAACCCTTTGGAAGGAGAACTTACAGAGTAGGAGGAAAGACAGGAAACTGGTTCCTCCTTAGTTGTGGGTTTATTTACTCTGGGAGAGAAACCTAAGAAGGCTTTACAGTTTGAGGAAGGTCTGTGTGTTCAGATATTAGCATATTTCCCCAGGAAAGACATCACACAGAATTTTGAACTGATTAAAAGCCCAAATTTATGAGATAAGTAGGGAGCTGAGCAAAATATGAACAAGAAAGAAACTTTCAAAGCATTGAAAGAATTTTTTGACCCAGATGGGGTGGTGGGGAGGTGAAATTTCAGGGCTAGGAAAATAATGCAAGGCCCTATGTTGAAAAAGAAGACTACAAATGTAGCCTTAGGAGTCTACCCTCGCCACCTTTGGAGGCAAATGATTTTGTAACAAATCACTGGGAAAAATTACTTTATAGCCATATTTTGTCTTATCCTACTTCTCTGTTAACTATTGTATACTGAAATCATAAGTAACTGCATTTTTTTTTTTTTTAAAAGAACAGATTTATTTATTTATTTATTTATTTTTGCTGTGTTGGGTCTTCGTTTCTGTGCAAGGGCTTTCTCCAGTGTGGCAAGCGGGGGCCACTCTTCATCGCGGTGCGTGGGCCTCTCACTATCGCGGCCTCTCTTGTTGAGGAGCACAGGCTCCAGATGCACAGGCTCAGTAGTTGTGGCTCACGGGCCTAGTCGCTCCGCGGCATGTGGGATCCTCCCAGACCAGGGTTCGAACCCATGTCCCCTGCATTAGCAGGCAGATTCCCAACCACTGCGCCACCAGGGAAGCCCAGTAACTGCATTTTTAATGCTGAGCATATACTCATTCATTCATCAGGACACGCTTATTTGGTTTCAGTTATTTACCAAGCTTGGAGTAAAAGCATCATTTTTTAATCCTTTTTTAATTGAAATGAAACATGTATTCTTTAAAATTGGACAAAATTACTTATTGTTCAAAAGTTTCACCTGGGGGGTACTGGAAGATACCACCATACACCCTTTTTATTTTTAATTTGAAGGTTTGTGCCTGCACAATTCTGCTAATAACTGCTTTACCTATTTATTCATCATCTGCCCCCAAATCAGGGTTGGAGTACTTTTGAAGCCATATGGTTAGAAGATTGCACTTTGGGAAACACTGGTTTAAATAACATTCTAATGCTTGTAACCAAGCTACATCAGCATTGGCACCACCTGGGAACTCGCTAGAAATGCATATTCTTAGTCCCCACCTGCCCTACCGAATAAGGAGCTACATTTTAACAAGATGCTCAGGTGATGTTAATGGACATTAAAGTTTATTAAGCATTACTATCCAAAGCCCTCCCAAGTGGTTTTAATTAATTAATTTTTTCCAAGTGGTTTTTAAAACAGAGTTATCTTTAGTAACAAATGACTCGTTATCCAGCAATGGAACCTGTATTATCTTTAGGCAACCTAAGCAACTTCTTCCGTGTGGAGCTCAGAGTCCTTGAATATTGCATTCACTGGCCTTGTCTTAACTCCCTGTAGCATTCAGTACCAGGCTAATGCCTCTTTTTCATGAAGGCCATACAGACATGAGCATAGCCATTTTTGTTTTCCTTCCTTGATTTAAGCTTCTCCAGGTGTAACTAAATCCCCATCCCTCTAGTTGTTCCTGGTGTGACATTGTTTGGGGTTTCTTTACTAACCTTTCCATTTCAAATTTGTGATTGCTCCTTTACTCCAGCTGGTAGTAGCTAGTAGTAGGTTGAAGATCATAGGAACCCAGGGGTTGTACTTTCTATACATTTAGGGAGAATGATTTTGAGGCTCAACTTTATCATTACCCATAATTTCCTTAGGTTCAAAATTCTGTCTTGTGGTGGAGACTTCTAATTATAATAATTGCCACTAAAGAGCACCGCTTTGCCTTTCTTCTGGTTTCTAAATGCACCAACTGCTTAGCACTTCAAATGCCGGGGTCAGTCAGCATATACAGATATATGCTGCATATAGATATATATGCATATAGAGATATATGAAAATAAGCATTTTCTGTTTCTCCATAAATTTTAAACTTTTAAGAAAAAAAGTCCCCTGTAATCCACAATTCAGCACATCAACTGATTTCTTTTTTTTTTTTTTTTTTCTGGTATGTGGTCTCTCCCGCTGCGGAGCACAGGCCCCGGACGCGCAGGCCTAGCAGCCATGGCTCACGGGCCCAGCCGCTCCGTGGCACGTGGGATTCTCCCGGACCGGGGCACGAACCCGTGTCCCCCGCATCGGCAGGCGGACTCCCAACCACTGCGCCACCAGGGAAGCCCGATCTATGATTTTCTTAATTAAGCATAATCACTTTCTTATTGTAGGACATCAGTTCGTCAGTGGGTTCTGAAATAAAATATTGGCCATATTTTTGTTGGTTTTGTTTTTTGATATTTGTTTCCTAAAATTTTTTTTTTAAATGACACTTTCTACTAACCCAAGAAATACAGAGCATGCAGTTTTGTTTGTTTTGTTTGTTTTTGTATCAGGATTATTTAGTCTTGTGTAAGAAAAGTTATAGCAGGAGCATTTGAGATTTTTTTTTTCAAAATTTTTTGGAGAAAGTAGCCCATGGCACATTGTTAAAGTAGTTGCTGTTCTAACTTGTCACACTTCCTTTCCCCTCACTTCCTTCTGGATATTTTTGTTCTTCTTGACCTTCCTCCACATTCTCCTGTCTCTCTCCCTCCCTTTCCTCTTCAGAAGGTTTTCCAGCAGCTCCTTCTCTCAACTCTGCATTGAACAATAAAGCTGTGTGTACGTGTGGAGAGAAGCTGAAAAAGAAGACAGATGGTTCTTTCATTACCGGGTTGTTCTGGATTAATTGAGCTGGATATGTTATTTTTTTCAAGGAGACTAAGCTGGATCGCGTGCATAACCAGTCATGGGCTACAGTCATGTAATATATGCAGCCGGTTTTGCTGTTGGATTTTTGTTTTTGTTTTGTTTTTGGTAATTACATCACCCTGCAGAGCATTTTGGGACGGGCCAGTAGTGAGTTTACTAAAGTAGTATTTTCGTTCAAAGTTTTTTTTAATGGCTTAAGATTTTTCTCGGGTAGCCGAACCATCCTTATAAGCATGCTACCTTTGTGTTTTATTTCAGCACTTACAAGTGAAGAAGCAGCACGACCTTTTTGTCTTGGATAATTTCTAGTGGAGAGGCTCCAAGAATTTAGCAGCAGCCTCCTGGGCCTCCGGCACCCTTACCACATTCTACATCCTCAGGGGACAGAGGGCCTTTGGGAACAGACCCCTAAAAGAGTAGGTAAGCAAAGGCAACAGGACTGTCTTCTCAGACTTCCTAGCTGTTAAGTTGGAACACTTGAAATATTTTTATACAGTGTTTCCCTCTGGCAGGTGACTTTACCCTCTCCTTCTTTGTATACAGCTGCCTGTTAATTTATCTCTTACTAGTTTAACAGGTGACCAGAGGGCCTATGAAACTACATATTAGGTAACCAGTGACTCTTTAGCATATCCCAAAATTGAGCTATGAAAGTTTTCGTTATTATTTTCATTCTCAGTCTAAATGGGCCTTTTTGGGACTGTTCTAAAACAACATGGAAGTGAAAGAGTAAGTAAACTGAAGTTACAACTAGAACATTACATGCATCACAACTATTGTAGCAAGTGCTGTTAACCAGTGTTGTTGGAACGAATTCTAGTTCCCTCTCTGTCTTTAATGCTACAATTAGTAATAATTTCATTGAAGTACCTTAATATAATTTGTGTGTATATTCTCCTTACTATGCCTGGAATCCCATGTACAAATTTACACCTATTTATAAATTCATTCTGAGAAAGCTCTGGAGCTCGAATGTCTTCTAGGAATTAGCTCTATGTTTTACCCATGAATCCATAGCCTTTCTGATTTGTTGAGGTTCATCAGAGAACAGTTATTCTACTAGCAAATTTGTTACTGCTAGCTACTGCTAGTTACTAGAAACTACTAGTTACTACTAGCAACTGCTTTGTTTGGAAATCGTTTTATGAAGGACACTTATTGACTTACAGTATTATGCTTTAGTACTGTTGGTACATCTGGGCATTTACAGTGGTTTTGGGATTTAGTCCTTGGGAATCTCTTGAGCTCTTCATTGTTCATACCAAGATTATGAGTGGATTCAAAGTCCTTCCCTAGTGTCCTGAGGCACTGGTCTTGCAGAACTTTTGAGCACTGTGAATGTAGGCTGAAGGTAAGGCTGGATCTTCAGGTTTCTTACTGCCAGAAACATCTTAATTGAAGGAAATCTGGGCTATAATCATCTTGGAGATTTCTGGAACTGCCTTTCCTGTCAATCTATACATCTGCTTGCGTCAAGAATATGGAAATATTTTGAGTCCTTATAGCCTAATGGTGAAGAGCATGGATTCTGGTATGTGCCTGGGTTCAAATCCCAGCTCCACCACTTACTACTTGGGTATCCTTGGGTACATTATAACTTCTTTGTGCTTTAGTGTCTTCATCTGTATGATAGGAATGACCTTTCTTAAGGGATCATTTTGAGGATTAAAAGAATTATATACGAAGAGCATTTAGAAAAGTTTCGTCACATAAGTGTTCAGAAAATTTAACCTAGTTGTATTGCTGTCGGTTGCACTGTTTTTTCTTCTTCCTCCATTCTCTAGTCTAGGGCTAACAGGTATTCAACTCTTCATCGTTAACTTGTTAGATGTTGCTGACTGACCCTGGCATTTACTTCTGAGCCTAGAGTACCATATTTGAATCCTTCTCAACATTTTTTTTTTTTTGCGGCACGTGGGCCTCTCATTGCTGTGGCCTCTCCCGTTGCGGAGCACAGGCTCCGGACGCGCAGGCCCAGCGGCCGTGGCTCACGGGCCCAGCCGCTCTGCGGCGTGTGGGATCCTCCCGGACCGGGGCATGAACCTGTGTCCCCTGCATCGGCAGGCGGACTCTCAACCACTGCGCCACTAGGGAAGCCCCTTCTCAACATTTTAATGGATCCAGATCAGAGTGTAAGGTGAAAACTATTTGCCAACTCAGATTATTTGTAAAGTTCTTGATTTTCTTTCTTGCTTCAAGACATAAATTTGATATGCTGATTACAAACCTAGGTTGTTTGGTTTTACTAGGACTCAGAGCAGTTTTATTATGAAAAGCATAGGAAGGTATGGCTTCTATAGCCAGAAATAGGGTCTAAGACGAGTTTTGCTAATGAATTACTATTATCTTGAATGCCTTTTGTTTTACATTTAGAAGCAGATGGGTAAGCCTTCCTATCACAGATACTTTGAAATGTTTAAATAAATGTGGAGAAATAATAGCTAGCGTAGTAATGGAAGCTTAATTTTCTTTCTTTTTTTTTTTTTGGCTCTTATTGTACACTGTCATGAATTCTTCAGTATCTTTTCCAGGATGTTATGAAGTTAGTTCTGTTTTTTGTTTTTAAAATAAATTTATTTATTTATTTTTGGCTGCGTTGGGTCTTCATTGCTGCACGCAGGCTTTTTCTAGTCGCGGTGAGCAGGGGCTACTCTTGGTTGCAGTGTGCGGGCTTCTCATTGCGGTGGCTTCTCTTGTTGCAGAGCACGGGCTCTAGGCACGTGGGCTCAGTAGTTGTGTCTCACAGCGCAGGCTCAGTAGTTGTGGCACACCAGCTTAGTTGCTCTGCAGCATATGGGATCTTCCTGGACCAAGGCTCGAACCCATGTCCCCTGCATTGGCAGGCAGATTCTTAACCACTGTGCCACCAGGGAAGTCCCCTGAAGTTTGTCTTTTATTGAAACCTTGGTGTATGGGCAGCTTATACTTTATTAGTTTTAAAAGAAGAATTAAAAACAAGATTAGGAGAGTCCTTACCACGTGCCAGACATTTTTCTAAGTGCTTTATATTTACAACTTAAATAGCTCTATTAGGTACTATCTTTATTCCCATTTTACAGGTGAGGTATAAAGAGGTTAAGAAACTTCCTAGGGTCATACATCTAGACAGAGGTAAAGCTGAGACTCAAACCCAGGGTGTCTGATTGCCAAGCAGACAACCTTAACACCTAATTGCGCTGCTACCTGCAGAGAAGAAATTACATGAAGAAGATGAGAAGGAAGATCGAAGGGCCAAATTAAAGAAGTCTTAAATGCCAGGCTGAGTGATTTTATGTGTATTTGGCAGACAATGGGATAACACTGAAGGTTTTCCTGTGGGGTGGATGACAAAATGAGAGCCGGGCTTGCTTTGAGGAGTTTATGCCGGTGCAGCACATGGGCTGATTTAAACGCAAGATAGATTAGAGATCATTGCTAGTTGCTGAGAAGTAATGAGAACATGGGTTTAGGAAATAGGATTAAGATAAGAGCTTGAGGGCTTCCCTGGTGGCGCAGTGGTTGAGAGTCTGCCTGCCAATGGAGGGGACACGGGTTTATGCCCCGGTCCGGGAGGATCCCACATGCCGCGGAGCGGCTGGGCCCGTGAGCCATGGCCGCTGAGCCTGCGCGTCCGGAGCCTGTGCTCCGCAGCGGGAGAGGCCACAACAGTGAGAGGCCCGCGCCCCGCAAAAAAAAAAAAAAAAAAAAAAAAAAAAAAAAAAAAAAAAAAAAAAAAAAAAAAAAGATAAGCGCTTGAGAACACCTGTATTTAGGTGTGCCAAGGAGGAAGAGAAAGATTTAGAAGCTCAGGCAGCAGTCGTGAGACGCAGTGTCACCCGAGGGGTGTTTCAGGAATTGAAAACCATAGAGATTTGAGAGGATTGGAGTGAAATGAAGACTAGTGGGTTATTGTTGTGTACCCATGATGAGCCTGGAATCGTGCTGGAGGAAAATCCACGTAAAAATGTTCTCCTGCACTGCCAACTCTGCTACTTATGAGTGAGGTCACCTTTGGCAAGTTTTTACTTTTTTCTAAATCCTGTCTGCTTCTTCTGTAATGTGGTGACATAAGACCTTACTCTGTCTAAATGCCCTGAACTCTTGCAGTCTTTCCAGCTCTAAGATCTGTAATTCCTGGGTCCCAGGTGTGAATAGCAATAATGGGAAATGTTGTGAGTGAGTGGTGATTCAGTTGGCCCTTTTAGGTGAATCAGAAGGCGATGCAGGATGAAGTGTGTGTCACGTAGATGTGATCTGTATATTTTCTCTCAAAAATAGCAGTGGTGATACTGGTAGTAGATGGAAGGTGAAAGGATAAGGCTGTAAACAATATAGGAATGAAAATATCCAGGGAATTTACAGAGAGACCACAAATATCCCCTAGAATGATGATGGAAATTTTTCTGAAAGCCACTTATTTTCAAAGAGAGTCTCACTAGTTTGTTCAGGGAAAATTTTGTTGATTGGAAATTTTAAAAAGTCAAGCCCAAAAGACTCTTAAAAGAGGTAGCATGGAACTTAGAATGAGCTTTCACTTCCTCTCAACAACTGTTTTTTGTGGAGCCCTGATCCTCTCCATGGGCTGTGATTCCTCTTTCTTCTGACCTTCTCCAGCAGTGCTTCTCAAACACACAGATCACCTGGGGATCTTGTTAAAAGGCACATTTGACTCAGTAGATCAAGGGGTGGAGCTGAGACTCTGCAGCTCTACCAAGTTCCCAGGTGATGCCAATACTGTTACCAAATGCAAGTTCTTGTGCCTAACGCACTGTGAGGCCAAATAAACCGAAGTGTCAGAGTTTGGAGCAGAGAAAGGTTTATTGCAGGGCCAAGCAAGGAGAACAGGTCCTTGTGTTCAAAAACCCCGAACTCTCCAGTGGTTTGGGGGGAGAAGTTTTTAATAGGCAAAATTTGGGGTGAGGGCTGCAGGGTGTGTGAATTTCTTCTGATTGGTTGGTGAGGTAACAGGGTGGTGCTCCAGGACTCTTGTGCTCAGCCTGAAGTTACCATCCTCCACCTGGGTGGGGGCCTTAGTTCCTGCAGAAGAATTCAAAGATATATTGTTGTGTATATTCCTTGAAGAGGAACCAGGACCCTGCCCCAAGGCTGCACTGTTGTTTCTTGACTGCTCCTCCCTTGTTTCTGCATTCCCTCCCTTCCCTAATTAGCAACTGTTTGAATCTGCCCTTTGGAACTCAGGGAAGGTCTAGGAGGCAGAATGAAGCCTATTTCCTGCAAACAAATGGGGGACACAGAAAGGTTTTGTACCAGGGAGGGACCCACAGGGTCGGGCTTGGTTTCAATACTGCTGGTTTGTGGACCACACTCTGAGGAGCAGGGGTCTAAAATATTTAATTTTACTTCCCACAACAGATAATCATAGTCATCCTGGAACAGTGTAACTTCCTTCACCAGACTGTGAGCTCTGTTTGCCATGTCTTTAAAATAGAGTACACATGCTTAATGAATGCTCAATAGTAATAGATGAATCCATTCTTACCCCTGTCAGTGATCTGTATTATTCAGTGGTGTCAGTAATTTGAATTGTTACAGATAGGGGCTTTTTCCTTTTAACTGAGCAATCGAAGCAAATCTGTTATTCAGAAATAGGCACCGGCATGTAATATAAAATTTTCATATAAAGTTAAAAATACATTTACTATATGACCCGTGAAAACACATGCCTACCCAAAGTCTTGTGCTTGAATTTTCAATGTAGTGATGCCAAAATCTTGGCCTCTGTGCTCTGGTGCCAAATTGAATCCTGGAGACATTTTGGGTGAAATAAAAAAGAATTGCTTTGCCAGGCAGAGGGGAACGCAGAAGGCTGGTCCCCACCTGGGAGGATTTGGTGAGGAGTTCTCTAGCAGTAGTTCAAGGGTGGGGTTGCTGATAAGGATCAGGGTGTGTGCAGGTCCTATACTCCTTTAATCTAGCCTCATGTGGTCTTCTGATGAGCTTTGAGGTTATCAAACTTGTGATCTTCTCTCTGGAACATCTTGCATTTTGTGGGTGTTTTAGTTCTACAGAAGAGCTTAAAGATATTGTTATGTGTGTCCCTTGAGGCAGAACCAGGACTCTGCTCCAAGCAGGCTGCACCACTGTTTCTTGACTGTTCCTCCCTTGACTCTGCACCCCCTTCCTTCCCTGATTAGCAACTCTTGGAATCTACCCTTAGGAACTCAGGGAAGGTCATGGAGGCTAGAGTCTGTTCCCTACAAACAAGGAACAGGGGACACAGAAATGCTTCCATGCCCAGGGGCTCCATAGGGCCCTGCTTGGTTTCAGTAGCTGTACTTATAATAACTAAAACCAAAAAGTAACCAAATGTTTATTAACTGGTGAATTGATAAACAAATTGTGATCGTGGTGTAGCCATACAATGGAATACTACTTAGCAATGTCAACTGATTTTAAAAAGTGCACAACCTAGAAGCTGAGAATTATGTTTTATTCAGTGCCCTTTCTGAGGACTACAACCTGAGAGACAGCACCTTAGATAGCTCTGAGGACCTGTTCCAAAGAGGTAAGGGAGAAACCAGGATATAGAGGAGTTTTTGCTGAAACAAACATACAGATGTAGTTGAACATCAAAAGATTACTGCTAAAAAACAGACATCTCAAGTTAATGATTTTAGTACTTTTCTATGTGTGGGAAGATGCAAAGTCTGGACTCATTGAAATTATTCCTTTGATATACATCTTAACTGTCTAGGGCCCATATCCTGTTTTTCTCCACCTCAGGGTGCACTGTTGGGGGACTGGGGGGGTGTTGGGGGGGGCGGTGGCTGCAGTGGCTGATGGTTTGCTGGTGGGCAACATTGCTGTTTGCTGAAATGGTAGGCAACCTTTTTTTCTTTTTCTTTTTTTGTCCACAGTAATAAAAAGGAAAAAGGCATGAATTCCTGGTAGAAGTAACAACATGAACAATTTCTTTCAAAAACATTATACTAATATAAATAAGCCAGAAATAAGATACATACTGTATGATTCCATTTATATGAACCTTTAGAGAAAGCAGAACTATAGTGATAAACAGATCAGGGGCCAGGAACTAGGGGAAGAGAGTTGGCTGCAAAGAGGGACAACACAGGAACTTCCAGGCTTGTTGGAAACGTTTAGTATGATTTTGGTGATTGTTACACAACCTTACAGATTTGTCAAAACTCATGAAATTGTGCACTTAAAAGTGGTGGGTTTTATTATAATTTTCTTCCCTCTATACAGTTAATTTTAATTTAATTAATTTTTTAAAAGTTTATTTATTTTTGGCTGCTTGGGGGCTTCATTGCTGCGCGCGGGCTTTCTCTAGTTGTGGTGAGCGGGGCTACCCTTCACTGCGGTGCGCGGGCTTCTCATTGTGGTGGCTTCTCGTTGCAGAGCACAGGCTCTAGGCACGCGGACTTCAGTAGTTGTAGCACACGGGCTTAGTAGTTGTGGCTCACGGACCCGGTTGCTCCACGGCGTGTGGAATATTCCCAAAGCAGGGATCAAACCTGTGTCCCCCGCACTGGCAGGCAGACTCTCAACCGCTGCGCCACCAGGGATGTTCCACAGTTAATTTTAAAAATTGGCCACCGTCAGTAACCTGTTAACAATATCTATTACTCTTTAGAGTCTATCTTATCAATAGGGCATTAATCTAAGAAATAGAGAAAATTTCCACTCTGGGAAAAGAAATGGGTCTCTGGGAGAAAATATGAATAAACAGTAGGACCATAAGAAGTTCCCTTAAAAGCTTCTTTGTGTATTTTCAACGAAGCTGAGGCTAAAGGGAGAGATCTTGAAAACAGGAACTTCAGTTCATTTATTTTTAACATCTAATATAGTGTGCTATTAGCTGAATGATTTTAGTCTGTCCTGCTGTGCTATTAAGGGACAAAATTCTGCTGAAACATCATTTCTCTTCTTTTTATATTCTTTGCAGTGAGCATACCCAATTTTGGGGGCAGGATTTGGTCATCTGCTTTGGCAGTGACAGCTTAGCTTTTATTAGCTGAAAAGATCTGTCTACATAGGCTAAGGATGAACTCTGGGAAAAGCATTGGCTTTCTTTTATTTATTTTTTAAATTTTATTTATTTAGTTTTTATACAGCAGGTTCTTATTAGTTATCTATTTTATACACATCAGTGTATACATGTCAATCCCAATCGCCCAATTCATCACACCACCACCACCACTCCCCATTGCCACTTTCCCCCCTTGGTGTCCATACGTTTGTTCTCTACATCTGTGTCTCTATTTCTGCCTTGCAAACTGGTTCATCTGTACCATTTTTATATATTCCACATACATGCGTTAATATATAATATTTGTTTTTCTCTTTCTGACTTGCTTCACTCTGTATGACAGTCTTTCTCTACGTCCATCCACATCTCTGCAAATGACTCAATTTCGTTCCTTTTTATGGCTGAGTAATATTCCATTGTAAATATGTACCACATCTTCTTTATCCATGCGTCTTTCAATGGGCATTTAGGTTGCTTCCATGTCCTGGGTATTGTAAATAGTGCTGCAGTGAATATTGGGGTGCATGTGTCTTTTTGAATTATGGTTTTCTCTGGGGATATGCCCAGTAGTGGGATTGCTGGGTCACATGGTAATTCTATTCTTAGTTTTTTAAAGAACCTCCATACTGTTCTCCATAGTGGCTGTATCAATTTACATTCCTACCAACAGTGCAAGAGGGTTCCCTTTTCTCCACACCCTCTCCAGCATTTGTTGTTTGTAGATTTTCTCATGATGCCCATTCTAACTGGTGTGAGGCGATACCTCATTGTAGTTTTTTTTTTAAAATTAATTAATTAATTTATTTTGGGCTGTGTTGGGTCTTCATCTCTGTGTGAGGGCTTTCTCCAGTTGCCGCGAGTGGGGACCACACTTCCATCACGGTGCGCGGGCCTCTCACTGTCGTGGCCTCTCTTGTTGCGGAGCGCAAGCTCCAGACGCACAGGCTCAGTAGTTGTGGCTCATGGGCCTAGTTGCTCTGTGGCATGTGGAATCTTCCCAGACCAGGGCTCGAACCCGTGTCCCCTGCATTGGCAGGCAGATTCTCAACCACTGTGCCACCAGGGAAGCCCCCTCATTGTAGTTTTGATTTGCATTTCTCTAATAATTAGTAATGTTGAGCAGCTTTTCATGTGCTTCTTGGCCATCTGTATGTCTTCTTTGGAGAAATGTCTATTTAGGTCTTCTGCCCATTTTTTTGATTGGGTTGTTTGTTTCTTAAATATTGAGCTGCATGAGCTGTTTATATATTTTGGAGATTAATCCTTTGTCCATTGATTCGTTTGCAAATATTTTCTCCCATTCTGAGGGTTGTCTTTTTGTCTTGTTTGTAGCTTCCTTTGCTTTGCAAAAGCTTTTAAGTTTCATTAGTTCCCATTTGTTTATTTTTATTTCCATTACCCTAGGAGGTGGATCAAAAAAGATCTTGCTGTGATTGATGTCAAGCAGTGTTCTTCCTATGTTTTCCTCTAAGAGTTTTATAGTGTCTGGTCTTACATTTAGGTCTCTAATCCATTTGGAGTTTGTTTTTGTGTATGGTGTTAGGGAGTGTTGTAATTTCATTCTTTTACATGTAGCTGTCCAGTTTTCCCAGCACCACTTATTGGAGAGACTGTCTTTTCTCCATTGTATAGCCTTACCTCCTTCGTTGTGGATTAGTTGACCATAGGTGTGTGGGTATATCTCTGGGCTTTCTATCCTGTTCCATTGATCTATATTTCTGTTTTTGTGCCAGTACTGTATTGTTTTGATTACTGTAGCTTTGTAGTATAGTATGAAGTCAGGGAGTCTGATTCCTCCAGCTCTGTTTTCTTCCCTCAAGATTGCTTTGGCTATTTGGGTCCTTTTATGTCTCCATACAAATTTTAAGATTTTTTATTCTAGTTCTGTAAAAAAATGCCACTGGTTATTTGATAGGGATTGCATTGAATCTGTAGATTGCTTTGGGTAATATAGTCATTTTCACAATGTTGATTCGTCCAATCCAAGAACATGGTATATCTCTCCATCTGTTTGTCACCTTTGATTTCTTTCATGAGTGTCTTATAGTTTTCTGAGTACAGGTCTTTTACCTCCTTAGGTAGGTTTATTCCTAGGTATTTTATTTGTTTTGTTGCAGTGGTGAATGGGATTGTTTCCTTAATTTCTCTTTCTGATCTTTCATTGTTAGTGTATAGGAATGCAAGAGATCTCTGTGCATTAGTTTTGTATCCTGCAACCCTACCAAATTCATTGGTTAGCTCTAGTAGTTTTCTGGTGGCATCTTTAGGATTCTCTACGTATAGTATCATGTCATCTGCAAACAGTGACAGTTTTACTTCTTCTTTTCCAATTTGTACTCCTTTTATTTCTTTTTCTTCTCTGACTGCCATGTCTAGGATTTCCAAACCTATGTTGATTAATAGTGGTGAGAGTGGACATCCTTGTCTTGTTCCTGATCGCAGAGGAAATGCTTTCAGTTTTTCACCACTGAGAATGATGTTTGCTGTGGGTTTGTCATTTATGGCCTTTATTATGTTGAGGTAGGTTCCCTCCATGCCCACTTCCTGGAGAGTTTTTATCATAAATGGGTGTTGAATTTTGTCAAAAAGCATTTTCTGCATCTATTGAGATGATCATATGGTTTTTCTCCTTCAGTTTGTTAATATGGTGTATCACATTGATTGATTTGTGTATATTGAAGAATCCTTGCCTCCCTGGGATAAATCCCACTTGATCATGGGGTATGATCCTTTTAATGTGTTGTTGGATTCTGTTTGCTATTATTTTGTTGAGGATTTTTGCATCTATACTCATCAGTAATATTGGTAAGTAATTTTCTTTTTTTGTAGTATCTCTGTCTGGTTTTGGTATCGGGATGATGGTGGCCTCGTAGAATGAGTTTGGGAGTATTCCTTCCTCTGCAGTTTTTTGGAAGAGTTTGAGAAGGATGGGTGTTAGCTCTTCTTTAAATGTTTTTTAGAATTAACCTGTGAAGGCATCCGGTCCTGGACTTTTGTTTGTTGGAAGATTTTTTTTTTAATAATTTTTAAAAAATTTACTTATTTTTGGCTGCGTTGGGTCTTTGTTGCTGCGCACAGGCTTTCTCTAGTTGTGGCGAGCAGGGACTACTCTTTCTTGTGGTGCATGGGCTTCTCATTGCAATGGCTTCTCTAGTTGCGGAGTGCGGGCTCTAGGTGCACATGCTTCAGTATTTGTGGCTTGTGGGCTGTAGAGCGCAGGCTCAGTAGTTGTGGCACATAGGCTAGTTGCTCTGCAGCATGTGGGATCTTCTCAGACCAGGGATCGAACCTGTGTCCCCTGTATTGGCAGGCAGATTCTTAACCACTGCACCTCCAGGGAAGTCCTGTTGGAAGATTTTTAGTCATAGTTTCAATTTCATTACTTGTGATTGGTCTGTTCATATTTTCTATTTTTTCCTGGTTCAGTCTTGGAAGGTTATACCTTTTGAAGTATTTGTCTATTTTTTCCAGGTTGTCCATTTTATTGGCATAGAGTTGCTTGTAGTAGTCTCTTATGCTTTGTATTTCTGCGGTGTCCCTTGTTACTTCTTTTTCATTTCTGATTTTACTGATTTGAGTCCTCTTCCTCTTTTTCTTGATGAGTCTGGCTAATGATTTATCAATTTTGTTTATCTTCTCAAAGAACCAGCTTTTAGTTTTATTGATCTTTGCTATTGTTTTCTTTGTTTCTATTTCATTTATTTCTGCTCTGATCTTTATGATTTCTTTCCTTCTACTAACTTCGGGTTTGTTTGTTCTTCTTTCTCTAGTTCCTTTAGGTGTAAGGTTAGATTGTTTACTTGAGATTTTTCTTGTTTTTTGAGGTGGGATTATATTGCTGTAAACTACCCTCTTAGAACTGCTTTTGCTCCATCCCATAGGTTTTGGATCATTTTGTTTTCGTTGTCATTTGTCTCTAGGTATTTTCTGATTCCCCCTTTGATTTCTTCAATGATCTCTTGGCTATTTAGTAACATATTGTTTAGCCTCCATGTGTTTGTGCTTTTTACGTTTTTTTCCCTGTAATTGATTTCTAATCTTTTAACGTTGTGGTCAGAAAAGATGCTTGATATAATTTCAGTTTTCCTAAATTTACCAAGGCTTGGCTTGTGACCCAAGATGTGATCTCTCCTGGAGAATGTTCCATGTGCACTTGAGAAGAAAGTGTAAACTATTGTTTTTGGATGGAATGTCCTATAAATATCAATTAAATCTATCTGGTCTATTGTATCAGTTAAAACTTGTGTTTCCTTATTAATTTTCTGTCTGGATGATCTGTCCATTGGTATAAGTGAGGTGTTAAAGTCACTATTATTGTGTTACTGTTGATTTCCTCTATTATAGCTGTTAGCAGTTGCCTTATGTATTGAGGTGCTCCTATGTTGGGAGCATATATATGTATAATTGTTATATCTTCTTCTTGGATTGATCCCTTGATCATTATGTAGTGTCCTTCCTTGTCTCTTGTAACATTCTTTATTTTAAAGTCAATTTTATCTGATATGAGTATTGCTACTCCAGCTGTCTTTTGGTTTCCCTTTGCATGGAATATCTTTTTCCATCCCCTCACTTTCAGTCTGTATGTGTCCCTAGGTCTGAAGTGGGTGTCTTGTAGACAGCATATATATGGGCCTTGTTTTTGTATCCATTTAGCGAGCCTGTGTCTTTTGGTTGGAGCATTTAATCCATTCACGTTTAAGGTAATTATCGATATGTATGTTCCTATGACCATTTTCTTAATTGTTATGGGTTTGTTTTTTTGTAGGTCCTTTTCTTCTCTTGTGTTTCCCACTTAGAGAAGTTCCTTTAGCATTTGTTGTAGAGCTGGTTTGGTGGTGCTGAATTCTCTTAGCTTTTCTGTAAAGCTTTTGATTTATCCGTGGAATCTGAATGAGATCCTTGCCCGGGTAATCTTGGCTGTAGGTTCTTCCCTTTCATCACTTTAAATATATCATGCCACTCCCTTCTGGCTTGTAGAGTTTCTGCTGAGAAATCAGTTGTTAACCTTATGGGAGTTCCCTTGTATGCTGTTTGTCATTTTTCCCTTGTTGCTTTCAATAATTTTTCTTTGTCTTTAATTTTTGTCAGTTTGATTACTATGTGTCTTGGCGTGTTTCTCCTTGGGTTTATCCTGCCTGGGACTCTGTGCTTCCTGGAATTGGGTGGCTATTTCCTTTCCCATGTTAGGGAAGTTTTTGACTATAATCACTTCAAATATTTTCTTGGGTCCTTTCTCTGTCTCTTCTCCTTCTGGGACCCCTATAATGCGATCGTTGGTGTGTTTAATGTTGTCCCAGAGGTCTCTTAGGCTGTCTTCTTTTCATTCTTTTTTCTTTATTCTGTTCCACGGCAGTGAATTCCACCATTCTGTGTTCTGGGTCACTTATCTGTTCTTCTGTCTCAGTTATTCTGCTATTGATTCCTTCTACTGTATTTTTCATTTCAGTTATTGTATTATTCATTTCTGTTTGTTCTTTAATTCTTCTAGGTGTTTGTTAAACATTTCTTGTATCTTCTCGATCTTTGCCTCCATTCTTTTTCCGAGGTCTTGGATCATCTTCACTATCATTATTCTGAATCCCTCTTCCCTGTCTCCACTTCATTTAGTTGTTTTTCTGGGATTTTATCTTGTCCCTTCATCTGGTACATAGTCCTCTGCCTATATATTTTGTCTTTCTGTGAATGTGGTTTTCGTTCCACAGGCTGCAGAATTGTAGTTCTTCTCGCTTCTGCTGTTTTCCCTGTGGTGGGTGAGGCTATCTAAGAGGCTTGTGCAAGCTTCTTGATGGTGGGGGACTGGTGGTGGGTAGAGCCAAGCACTGGCTTTCTTGAAAGACTGAAAGAGGAGATGTGTGTATACATATAGGAACTAGCTGCATAGCATGGTATAGCAGAAGAATTGGGGGGAAGAAGAGAGAAAGAAAATTATGCATATTCTTCTTCCGCTATGCAGAAAGGAAAAGACTATGTATTTAGAAATCAGCCAGAATGTATACAGTTGGTCCAATTTGTTGAAACTATACTAATAGCTTTTCCAGGGAGGAGGTACGTAAATCAAATTATAATTTTCTATTAATTTACTCAGATTTTTTCCCCTTAATTTGTATTAAATAACAGTAGCTCAGAACTTCAGATTTAAATTTAGCTTTTTTAGGTGGTGTAATATTGCATACTGAATTTTACATGTGCTATTTTTATTTTTAAATTTTGGCCTCTTGAGAATTTTCAGGTCCTTCTAGTAGAAATCTGATCAACCAGACTAATTCCTTAAGATTTATCTCTTTAATTGTGAAATGAACAGTTTTTTCTTTTGTATTTTAATGTTTCTAAGTATATTTTAATCAGTGCCTACTTTAATGTGTATCATTCCCTTGCTTAACAAGGTATTAAGTAACTATATTAAGTTCATGCTGTTATAGTTAAAAAATACAGTGATCATAGTTCTCCAGAATGTATAATTTAGAAGTTTCCCATAATATACAATATAAAAACCCAGAAAGATCTTTTGAGTGGGGATGATAGCACCCCTGTTTTCATCATCGTATGTGAAAAGGGCTTAGTGCAGTGCTGGGCATTTTGTAAGTACTTAATAAAGTGTGCTATTGTTTATATGATCATCAGCACCAGAGGGTGGAGGTCCTTAGTATATAAATGAGGCTTCTGGACACATTTGGATCATACCATTAATGATAAGGATCATTACTTGAAAGAGGGGTAATAACTGACTTAAAGAGGACTGAGGCCTTTCCATCCATTGCTGCGAGGTCCTGTGTGTCTTCTTTAAGGTTTGGGCTCTATGGAGACGGCTAGATCTAGGAGGCTTAGGGGACCCGTGGGTCTGGACTAAGAGACTTAGACATTAATGCATAGGTAGAGCTGCAGTTCATGCTCACAGGGGCATGTGATTGCAGAGAAGAGTCATAAGCTGAGCAGTAAATACGAAGAGGAAGGAAGGCCGGATGTAAGATCTGTTGCCAAGTTCAGACAGTCTCAAGTATGTGTCAGTGTGAGCTGAGGTCTGGTGGAGACCTGAATGAAGAAGAGTCTCCCCCAGGGTTGAATGGACACAGGCTGAGAGCAGGGCCACCTGGTAAGATTGTGGAGGTGAACCTTGAACAGGGGCACCTGGCTGAGAGGCAAGTTGTGGTTGAAATCCTGCCCATGCCAAGCTATGTGCCCACAGGGCTGTGTGGAGCCAGATTGGGTGTCCTTGTCTATTTTGCACAAAGATGCAAGTTATCGAGTATTTTTGTTGAGCAGAGGTATGCTGGATGAGAGAGGAGACCGAACAGCAGCAGAGCAAGACCTCTGTCACTGGGGAAGCAGAGGGTATCGAGGGATAGAGTGGATGAGTACACGATGTAGGATCCTGGTTACTTAGGATTGGATGTTTGCTTGCTGAGCTGCTGGGGTAGCTGAGAGAGAGAAGAATGAAGACCTTGGAAAACTAGGATGTAATTCAGGGACCCGGCAACGGGAACTCAGGCCAGGTGAATGACATGTCCAAGTGTGGGATCAGTAGGAACCTGACCAAACTGTTGAGCTGCCGCTGGAGGCTTCTCAGGCTCCCTTTCCTTTGGGCCAGGATCAGGCTCAGAGGTTGGGGTGGAGCTGAGCCTACAGATGGGCACCGGGGTGTGTCTGCAGCTGAGCCTAGAGGTCACTGGGTGGAGAGAGGCCGGGCAGGCCGGGTCCATCTTGAACCATGTGTGTGTAAGCATGTTTCTTTCTTGGAGCCATGTGATATTGACTGAGATACCCACCGGGTTTTTGTGCTTAGAGAATAGAATGATGTTTGTAGAATTATTGCTGAATATGCTTTTTTCTAACTGGTTGTTGGAAAAACAAGCCTCTTTAGGTTTGAAAAAGCATTAGAGAGTCTAAAAATAAGAATCTGACCATTTTCAAGTGTCATGCCATAGGGTTTTTGTTTTGTTTTTATAAGCAATGCTATTATGGTTGCCCTGGGGCTCAAGAATGTGCATTGAAATAGGAATCCTCCAGTTTGATTCTTAAGCATACTGAAGTTTGAGGATCACTGCTCCAGGGCACTCAATAGAACTATGGAGGAAAACCAAAATGGATTTACTGAAATCCAAAATAGGGTGGGGAAGAACAAGGGTGTGAGTAATAGGGTGTTATTTCAGCAGTCTGTGACTATAAACTTTATCTCCATTTTATCAATTCCTAGAATTCATACCGCTTAGGGAGCTGGTTATGAGATCTGTAACTACATTCAACGATTATCCACGTAACATCTTCTGTGTGACATGTATTGTTAGAAGTAGATAAACAAATGCAAATAAAGTGATTGACAAATCCTGCTCTCATGGAGTGGGGTCATTATCGTAACATCTGTTATGGTCTCCGTATTTCAGTACATTCCTCGATGGTTCTCTTGAGAATCCTAGAGCAGTGATTCTCAAACTGTAGTTTGGGTCGGCATAAGAATCAGACTGGAGTGTTCTTGTTTCAATACACTTTTCCAAGCCCTAGAGACTCAATTGAGGTTAATAGAGACGGACAGGAGTGAGCCGAGTGGTACATTCAAGTATCTAGATGGACCAGAAACTTGATAAGAGATGCAAAGAAATAGTATATCTGTTTAAGCAACATGCATTGAAATAGAAGATCTAGCATAGAAACATATATTAAATTTGTCTTTTGCATTTAATTACATGTAGAAGTGAGGACATACTCATTTCTGCCTTTGAAGCAGAAGTGGGAACTAAAAATGTTTTAGGCTATAAAAAATATATTTTGTAAAGGGTTTTTTTTTTGTTTTTTGCATTTATACTCTAGAGAGGATGGTGTCCAGGTTTGTGTCTGTCTATAAATGTGCAGTGAACTATACTGTCCATTTAGTATAAAAACAAGCAAATAATTAGCTACATTTACCTGTGCTGTGATATGGTGTACCTAAAAGTGTGTAAAAAGTGAGGATGTGGGAGGACTTCCCTGGTGGCACAGTGGTTAAGAATCCAGCTGCCAATGCAGGGGACACGGGTTTGAGCCCTGGTCCGGGAAGATCCCACATGTCACGGAGCAACTAAGCCTGTGCACCACAACTACTGAGCCTGTGCTCTAGAGCCCGCGAGACAACTACTGAGCCCACGCACCACAGCTAGCTACTGAAGCCTGCATGCCTAGAGCCCATGCTCGGCAACAAGAGAAGCCACTGCAGTGAGAAGCCCGCGCACTGCAGCTAGGGAAAGCCCGTGAGCAGCAATGAAGACCCAAAGCAGACAAAAATAAATAAATAAATTAGTTAATTAAAAAAAAAATTGAGGTTGTCGGAAATACTTTTTAGTAGCTTTTTTCCCCCAGTTTTTTAAAATGAGAAAATGACTTGTAGCATAAATAGCATTTAAAAGTCATTTCGAGCAATGACAAAACAAAATGTTTGTTTACATCTTAAGGCATATATTCATTTTCTCTTGAGATAGAGAAAATAGGTATTTTTTAATATTTCTGAAAAAAGTTTTGGATTTGAAATAGATGTGTAAAATTTTGTTCTGAATGAATTTTTTTCCTATCTGACATGGGAAGGTATTGGTCTAAACATGAATCATGTTGTGTTGATTAAAGAGGATGAAGAGAGACAGAAAAAATATTCACCTTCTGAAAATTTAGTAGGTGTTTCCAAAATAACAGGCTGATGTCAGTTTCTTATACTCTTCTCTCTGTATGTTTATTCACTAATGCTTGCATGTAAGCCATTGTGTAAATCACCTGTATAATGATCTTGTCTTTCCCTTGGCCTTCATCCCCTGTGTTTCAGGTGGGCCAGCCATGAGAGGGTACCTTGTGGCCATCTTCCTGAGTGCTGTCTTCCTCTATTATGTGCTGCATTGTATATTGTGGGGAACAAATGCCTATGGGTAAGTTTTATTTTTGCTGTTTAAAAATGACTACCAAACTGGTGTTTCACATAGGCCTGCAAATGGTATTAGAGGGACCTATTAAAAAAAACAAAAAACAAACCCTGTAACGCTTTGAACCTTTTCTAGCTTTTCCATTATAAATTGGAGTTTTACCATTCTAGTATCTTATACATTACATCTAACAGTTTAAATATTGATAAACAACAACATCTTTTTATTGACTTTTCAGTGAAGCAGTGGTGTTGACCGTCTTTGGGGCATCACATTCTTATTTATATAATTCATCTTTTTGAATTGATGGAGTAATTCTTAGACTCAGTGGCACTTGATTCTTAGAGTCTAAAATGCTTGGATAAGAGACTTTCGATAAAATGTAGACACTACATATGGTTCCTTTTGTTTAAAAATATTTGGTGAATAATGATGTATGTGCAATTTGAAATGACTTCGACTTGAAATGTCACATATAAAATTTGAAGAGGCACAGGTAGTTTTATTAAAGAGAAAACTTCTATAATAAGATTTTTATCATTTTTCCTTTTTTTTTCTATTTTGAAAAGTACTTAGTTTGAATGAATTAATTGCAAATAAAAAATTAGCTATAGTTTATAGCCTGAATAGAAATGACTAGAATAAATACCACACAGGACTTGATTTCCTTGCATTCATCACAAAGCATGTGACAATCTAGAAAACTTCAAAATCAATTATATTTCTTTGAAAAAGGAGTAACAGCAGTTACTGATACATCACAACTCGTCAACTTATAATACAAGCTTCCTGACATGCATTTCCTGAGTGAACCCAAATGATCATTTTTTCAAACAAGGACATTTTGACAAGTTGAAGTGAAGTAAAACAGTTCATGGCTTCTAAGCAACAGGTTTTGTTTTTTAAAAACCAAAAGAAAATTCAGAACAGCACTGTAATAGGATAAATTAAAGCTATGCTACCACATACAAAATTTTCCTAGAGTCAATTGAGTATAACACTTTTCGAACCAAAGGAAAACAAATCAAGAGATTAAAAAAATGATTCTGTCTAATCTAAAATCTACTGATTTCTACAAGTGTCACAAAGGGTTTGAGGTAGCGCAACTGTTTGTACTTTCCTTGTGGTATGTTTAAAAAAAGGGGGTGGGGTAGGGGGAGGGGAGAGGAAATGTTTTCTTGCTTCTGAAAGCAAAGAACTTATTGGAATTAGAGAATAAACTGACCATGCAAGTATGTCCCTCCACTTGGCTGTCACTGGTACTCATCTGCCAACCAAACATTTCCTTGCGTCCCACTGTGGCAACTGTCCTTTTAGGATTCGGGCCCACAGTTAAGGCTGGTCTGTTAGATTAACAACAACAAAAAAAGAGCACTGTGGTCATTCAACCCTTTATACCTCCCTAAATTTCTTAACACCTGCATAAGTCCAAATACAGGAGAGCTGATTAAGCATTTCTTTTTCTAAAAGCAAATCGAGTCACTCTCCTTTCTTGTTAATTTATGCTTTTTCTCATGAGAATGATTTTTTTCTAGAAAAGTGAACAGATGAACCACAGTTTATATCTAAAAAAATAAACTTGCCAAATGTTGCTGATACTAAAAACAGATTAGTTATCATGGGAAGAAAATTAGATAATCTAGATTAAATTGCCTACTCAAAGGTACATATAAAATGTTTCGTAGCATTAAGTTTTTGTTATAGTACTACACTCGGGAGAAACATTAAGGAAAAAATCTTTCCCGATTCTCTTCAATGTGGTTAAAAACAAAACATCTCGTACATAATGGTAATTAATATGAATTTGTTTTTACAAAGTATTCTAATTTACCAAATTTCATATTTAGATGGGGGTGGGGAGAGAGGCTCTCTTGTCCCTCTTCCTAACTTTGCAAATCCTTGAGCTATGCTTTGCTAAACTACCATTCACACCAAGTGTGAGACCATCGTTACCGTGCTACTCTATCAAGAACATTCTAAGATATTTTCTATAATAAAGATAGAGAAAATGTTAATATATATGTTGCTGTATTCTACAATGTTTGCAACAAACTGTAAACTAACATAGTTTGAACCAACAGTACCCTCAGTTATACAAAACAATTTTTCAACCCTGAGGATGGGTGATTCAAAAACACTAAAGGCATCAAATTAGACTATGTCTATTTCTCCTCAAAATATATTTTCAAAACTCAGAATTCAGAAGTCTGGTACTTTTGGAAATTCCTTTGCTTGAGTTTCCCAGAGTTTTGCTCAGAAATTGCTACTATGTATTATAAATGTTTAAAAAAATTCTTCATCTTAATGCAAATGACCAGAGCAGAAAAACTGACATGGACAACGGGTTGGAAAACCCAAATCACTTAGCTTATAAATGTATAATGTAATCCTGGAGGACAACTGTTAGTCTAGAGGTATCCTATTTCCTATTGTCAGTCCTTTGGTGAGGAATCAAGTTTTGATGACCTTTAAATCCTGAATGAGTGGTGAGTATAGGATGTCAAAATAAACCACATAAAAACTTCCTGTCTTAGACAAAAGTTCGGTACTTTTTGCCAGTGTTTGAATAGTAGATCCTAGATCATGTTTTTAGGTTTTGTTTTGTTTTGCTAGATTAAAAAAATGATGCTTCTGCATTTAACTTCATCACTGGTTGATTGTAATGCTCTTTATGGAAGGAAGTTAGGCAAATCATTGTAATGCTCTTTACGGTCACTGAAAAAACCCAATGCCAGGTGGGTCGGTTTGGACACAAGTTTTGAGGTTTTGGACTTAAATAATGAGCCATAGATCTTAGAAGTCTGATTATATACCACATGAGGATCCTACTGCAGGCATCTCTCCCTCCATCTCTGCCACTTTTGTCTCTGTCCTGTACTTAGTAATGGAAGACAAGAACAGAAAAGAAAGCACGACGTTTACTAGATTGCTAAATTCCCTGCAAATCCTATTCTTGGTCACAGGGGAAATGATAAAGAAGACAATGAAAAGGGTCCAAATTCAGCACTTTTTTCTTGTCATCAGAATTTGAGGAACGTTCATGTCACTCCTAAGCTAACACATTACTCCAGACACAGAAAGTATCGTGAAATTACCTTGGATGCTGGTAATTACCTCAGAGCTGGAAATTACCTCGGAACTTGCTTCCTTAAAAACTGTTTAAGACAAGGAATTGTCTTTTTTTAAGAAAAAACACCCACAGTCTTCACAATATCCCCAAATAGTTTGTTTTCTGGTTTAATAACCTTAGAAACCAAGTAATATCTTATACTTTATTTTGTCCTCTGACTATAATTTGGTTTTTGTGGCTTGGTGTGCTGGCCCACCATATTTATGTACCTTCCTCACATATAAATCTAGATTTTTTTTTTTTTTTGCCATTTGGGGTATTTACAAAAGATGATTCTCTGCATCTGGCCTCAGAGTTCAGAAAGCTAGCAGTTTTAACTGTGGATTTTGTACCAAAAAAAGTTTAAAATTGAGTCAATCCATGAAGGGTTTAGGCTGTTTCTCTTTGAATCCTGTGATTGCAGAAGAAAATTGATTCGTTTTCTTTTTTAGATTAATTCTCCACACAACTGATGATCATTAATAGTTTTTTTTTTTTTTTGCGGTACGCGGGCCTCTCACTGTTGTGGCCTCTCCCGTTGCGGAGCACAGGCTCCGGACGCGCAGGCTCAGCGGCCATGGCTCACGGGCCCAGCCGCTCCGCGGCATGTGGGATCTTCCCGGACCGGGGCACGAACCTGTGTCCCCTGCATCGACAGGCGGACTCTCAACCACTGCGCCACCAGGGAAGCCCTTTAATGGTTTTTTTGTTTTTTTTTTTGTTTTTTTTTTTTAATGGTTTTTTATATTAGGCTGTTTGCTCTTTCCTGGCTGAGTCTGGGTCCTGCTGCCCCCTGTCCCCTTCATTTGTTTTCATTGTTGTGCTCTGTCTTGTATCACAATACGCTTTGAAATTGTGGAGACAAGTGCTCCATTCAGGGGACACACAAGCGCCTGACCTGTGCCAAGAATAGAGGGGAGTTAGATTTGTGACTCTAAATGGTGGGATTTGGGGCGTCCCCGGGGCACGGGCAGGGGCTACGGAACCTGCTCGGGGCAGTGTCTCTGTGGCGTTTGATGCCCATGGGTGTCCCCGTGTGTGGCACGGAGGACCTACATAGCCGTGTGCATTTTTCAGGCTTTTAGGAACTTCTAAACTGTGAGTCTGGTCTTGGCTTCCACAGTGTGATGATCCCAGTTCTTCTCAAAGGGTCCTTTGAGTCACTGCTCTTGGACCCTTCTGGGTCACTCGTCACCTCAGCCTTTTCCAGTCTCTCGCTTTGCATCCATGAATCCTCAAATGTGTCCAGGACTTAGGAGAAGCTTCTGTCATACGTCAGGGGCTGCGGTGAGCGTTTCTTTTCCCTGCCTGAGAAGCCTCTCACTGGTGGCACCGCGTGGGCTCCCAGAGCATTTTCTTCCCTTTGGGCCGTCTTCCTAGTTCTGGTTTCTGACTGACGCTATTTTTGTCTCATAGGGTGCCACCTGTGGAAATGAAGAAGAGAAATAAGATCCAGCCTTGTTTATCAAAGCCAGCTTTTGCCTCTCTCCTGAGGTAAAAATACAAAAGAAACCGTGGCACACAAAATGTTCAAAATGTGTTTGTAATCATTCTCCACACTTGTTTGCTTTTTTTCATGCAAATCTTAGCAGTGTAAGTACATAATATGGTTATCCTACATTTAAGGAAGAGCTTGACTATTCTGTGTCTTTTTGTGCTTTTAGTCAGAACTCTGCATATATTTTAAGAAAAGGCATTGAAGAACTCAGTCAGACCAGTATTCTTTTCACACAGGTGAGATTAGAGAGGTCTGTTTGTGTTTGATCATAAAAGAGTGCACTGTCCTTTTAGGGTTTTCTTTCCCTACCCTTGTTCCCATGTTATTTTCCACCCTTGTTATTTTTATTTAACTTCTAGGTTAAAGTTTACAGTAGATATTTTCCTTTCACAGACTTTTAATGAACTACATAGAACGTAGATAATAATTGTTCATTATGGTTGTCAGGACTTGTAGAGAATTTACTCTTCCATCCATAAACATTCTTTTTCTTTGTCACCACTGCTTTGATAGAGTGCTGGTCAAATGCTTCCAGATTAATAGAAATCAATGACAGTCGGGTCTGGGCATGTTGAAGCGTGTAAAACACATACAAGCTTTTCAGCATTTTATCTTTTAAGGATCTAAAATTAACAGTGTCTTTTCTTATTTTCTTTTATCGTATTACTGTATCTCTCCATGACTGGTTCTTAACCTTTTGGGGCTACAGGTCCCTTTAAAAATCAGCCACCCTTCTGGAAAACTTTAGATACATAAAATATTTTTACATCTGACTACAGGTGTGCCACGGCTGCTTGTAGTCAATCTGTGGGTGTGTGTCCAGTTAGGATCACTGCAAAACTAGAAGAGTGATGTTAAACTTGTTTTTTTTTTTTTTAACCATGACCCCATAGTAAGAAATACATTTTGCTTTGGAACTTAGTATCCATACATATTTATAATAAAAAAGAAAGAATTTTTACCTTTCCTACTCCAGATACCCTGTATCCTGTTCTATTCACTTTTTAAAAATGAGCTGACCATGACTCGCAAAATTGACTTCATGAGCCACCCGTGGGTTGCAGACTGCAGCTTCAAAGTGCTACTCTAGAATCAAAGTACTCTTCAGCTTTCGAGAGAAAAGGCATTTTCTTTCTGAGAAAACCCAAAGGGGTTAGAGTATTTATGAAAGATTGCTCAGCAGGTGTGTAAGTCTGCACATTTGTCAGTGAATAGTATTCCCTGGAGGCAGAGCTCCCTCCTTTGCAGTAGCCATTAGGAGAAGCTCTGCTGGGAAACCTGGCGGAGTTACCTGCAGTACTATGAAGAGGACACGTTTCCTTAGCATTGAGCTTGGGTGTGGTTTCATCTTTGTCAGGTATGGGTTAGTGACTCCAGATAATAGTTACTTCACTTTTTATAGCTTCGGTTTCTTTGTCTCGTCGACTGAAGAAAAAAAAAAAAAAAGCACAGCCTAAAAGTTGAGAATGTTTTATTTGGGGACCTTACGGAGGACTGTAGCCTGGGATGGCAGCCTGTCAGATAGCTCTGAGGAACAGTTCCAAAGAGGTAAGGAAGGAAATATTGGAGTTTTTGCTGAAAAAGACAGACATGTAGTCATGTTGCAGGAAGGGAGACCCCTTCCAGGGTCCTAGAGTGAGCTGTTGTGTAACACTCTGAAATGTATTGTCTGAGGAGACACACGTGCTGACAAAGCAAGAGACGTTATTGCAAAGGGGCGCCGGGCGGAGAGCAACAGGGTAAGGGAACCCAGGAGGATTGCTCTGCCATGTGGCTCGCAGTCTCGGGTTTTACGGTAATGGGGTTAGTTTCCGGATTGTCTCTGGCCAGTCATTCGGACTCAGGGTCCTTTCTCGTGGTGCACGCACCACTCAGCCAAGATGGATTCCAGCGAGGAGGATACTGGGAGGTTGGTAGGACACGTGGACTGGCGTCTCCTCTGTCTTTTTGACCTTTCCCGAATTCTTCCGGTTGGTGGTGGCTCATTAGTTCCGTGTTCCTTACCAGGACTTCCTGTCGTAAAATAACTCATGTAAATTGTTACTGTCTTTGCCTGGTCAGGGCAGGCGGTTTCAGTCAGTGTTTCCCTTAACAGTCAGGTATCAAAAGATGACTGCTAATCACAAAACAGCAGACATCTCAAGTTAATGATTTTAGTGCTTCTCTATGAACAGGAAGATGCAGGAGTCTGGGCTTATTGAAATTATTCGTTTTGATATGCACCTTAACTGTCTAGGGGCAGCATCTTGTCTTTCTCCACCGTGTATCCCCCTCGGGGGGTACCATCTGGGGCGGCTGCAGTGGGCTGAAGGCTTGCTGGCCTCAACATCCTTTGTTTACTGGAACGGCAGGCCACATTTTTTTTTTCCACAGTCTAAATTGGTTAGTAGAATTTACCTTCCTTTCCAGGCTTTTGTAGGAGTAACAACAGCAAAGATGATCATTATAATGTAATATAACATACTGTAACATAATACGATGTAATATATAATTATTACAGATAAGGCAGATACTTATTGAGCCCCTACTCTGTGTGAGACATGGAGTTATCGACTAAAAAAAAAAGCACAACCTAAAAGTTGAGAATTATGTTTTATTTGGGATGTTACTGAGGACTTAAGCCTGGGATACAGCCTCTCAGATAGCTCTGAGGGACTGTTCCAAAGAGGAAGGAGCCAGGATTTGTAGGAGTTTTGGGGAACAAAAAAACAGGGAGTCGAACATCAAAAGATTACTGCTGGACTTCCCTGGTGGCGCAGTGGTTAAGAATCTGCCTGCCAACGCAGGGGACATGGCTTCAAGCCCTGGTCCGGGAAGATCCCACATGCCATGGAGCAACTAAACCCGTGCACCGCAACTACTGAGCCTGCGCGCCACAACTACTGAGCCTGCGCTCTAGAGCCCACGAGCCACAACTACTGAGCCCATGAGCCACAGCTACTGCGCCTGCGCTGTAGAGCCCATGCTCCGCAACAAGAGAAGCCACTGCAATGAGAAGCCTGCAACGAAGAGTAGCCCCTGCTCACTGCAACTAGAGAAAGCCCATGTGCAGCAACGAAGACCCAACACAGCCAAAAATAAATAAAATAAATAAATAAAAAAAAAAAGATTACTGCTAATTAAAGAAAAAACAGACATCTCAAGATAATGAATTTACCCCTTTTCTATGTGTGGGAAGATGCAAGAAACTGTATTATTGGAATTATTCCTTTGATACGCACCTCAGCGATCTGGGGCCAGTATCCTGTTTTCCTTCCTTCTAAATTCCCCTCAGGGTGCACAGTTGGGGGGCGGCTGCAGTAGCCAAGGCTTGATGGGCTTCAACATCCTTTGTTTACTGAAATGGCAGGCCACATTCTTTGCCACAGTGCTTAACAGTTATTTCATTTAGAAATAAAATGTAAGTCACCTAGTACAAGGTCTGACTGGCAGTAGACGTTAATCATCAGTTACCATCATTATCACTCCCACCAACTCCGAAGAATAGAGTCCTTTATTGCTTTCACCTCAAGGTGCAAAGTCATCTGTGGTTTACTTTCCCAAGGAAGCCTGGGAAGATCTTGAATCTCCTCTCAACCTTAAGTCAGGTGACCTGACACTTCCTCTTCCCAGAGCAGATGCTAAGCTTAGGGATTAACCCTGATACAGATAATGACCTTTTGAAGTTGGCTGGACCCCTGAGGCTGCTAACACTTGTCACAACTGAATCTAGCACACACGCCCTTCTCGAGTAGGAAGGGCTAGTTTCTCACCTCTTTGCTTAGTCTGAATATGGTATAAGTTCTTAGCTCAGCTCTAAAGATCTTGCGCTCCTGTGACTTGCCAAGGTTAGTGGTTCCTGGGTAGCAAAGCCAGGATCAAGCTGAAGCTAATTTGTCCCTACTCTACTGCTGTTTATTTTCATTTTGTCATGCAGCCTCTGAAACTCAGGGGCGCTCTGATCTCCACCTGCAGTCTTTCTACTAAGGAAGAACAAAACTGATAAGGCCGGAGAGAAGGGGCCATGTGTTGGGGATGGGATAAGGGTTAGCTTGACTTGCTCTGCAGTACCTAGTCCTGGTAGGTGGAAATGGCATTTTAATATGTGCTTTACCTCTTCCTTATCTCTCTCTCTTTTTTTTTTTTTTTAAACCCCACATTTATTTATTTATTTTTTTGTCTGTGTCGGGTCTTCGTTTCTGTGCGAGGGCTTTCTCTAGTTGTGGCAAGCGGGGGCCACTCTTCATCGCGGTGCACGGACCTCTCACTATCGCAGCCCCTGTTGTTGCGGAGCACAAGCTTCAGACGCGCAGGCTCAGTAGTTGTGGCTCACGGGCCTAGTTGCTCCGCGGCATGTGGGATCTTCCCAGACCAGGGCTCGAACCCGTGTCCCTTGCATTAGCGGGAAGGTTCTCAACCTCTGCGTCACCAAGGAAGCCCCCCCCCCGCTTTTATCTTGATGTGGACGTTTTCAAAGTCTTTATTGAATTTGTTACAACACTGCTTCTGTTTTATGTTTTGGTTTTTTGGCCCGGAGGCATGTGGGATCTTAGCTCCCTGACCAGGAATTGAACCCGCACCCCCTGCATTGGAAGGTGAAGTCTTAACCACTGGACCACAAGGGAAGTCCCTGTTCCTTCTCTTTAATTAAAAAAAACTTATTTCTTTCTAAATCATAATGGTCCCATAAAGAATTAGTTTGGAGTTGAAATTCATTCAGTCATTTCTTAAATGTATGTTGTCTGCCTACTCTGTGCCAGGAGCTAAAAGTGAGGGAAAAAACAGAGGTGCCTCATCAAACATTGTTGTCTGAGAGAGTACCCGAGTGGAGCAGGGGGGCAGGACAGGCAACAAGAAGACAAGTATCCGTAGTTTTTGTTCTTGAGTAAATTTTAATTTAATGACCTTAGGGAAGAGTTCAGTTCTAGCTACCTCTAACTTTCAGTGTGTTTTTATTTTCACAGCTGACAACAGCTTTATGGTACCTTTTCTTCTGGGAGTGAATCAGCATCTGTACTTTTACTTTCCCTTATTTCTTCCTTTGTCTCTTCCCGTAGATGGCTGTCACTGGTGTTTGCTGGTTTTTAAATTTTGCGCCCCCCCCCACTCCCCACCCAAAGCTGTTACATAATTTTGGTTTTACTACTTGGAAGGCGTTTCCCTTCCGGGTGTGTAGTTCCAGTGCACATCCCATTCTAGGTGATATTTAAATAGTGTTTAAGATGATTTTTTTTTTTTTTTTTGCGGTACGCAGGCCTCTCACTGTTGTGGCCTCTCCCGTTGCGGAGCACAGGCTCCAGACGCGCAGGCTCAGCAGCCATGGCTCACGGGCCCAGCCGCTCCGCGGCATGTGGGATCTTCCCGGACCGGGGCACGGACCCGTGTCCCCTCCATTGGCAGGCGGACTCTCAACCACTGTGCCACCAGGGAAGCCCTTTAAGATGATTTTTAAAGAATCTTAAAAATAATTATACATTCATGTATAGTTAATACAATAGGAATGACATACTACAGTTATTTACAGTTGTGATTTTAAAAACATGCAAATATTATACACATTTGGGAAAATCATTCTTTATCCTTTTCTTCCAGGTTTCATCAGTTTCACCCTTTTCTGTGTGCAGCTGATTTTAAAAATACTGCTTCCTTCTATGGTAGCGATAAGTTTGATTTGCCCTATGGGATAAGAACATCAGGTCAGTAATATTATTCTTACCCTGCTCTATTAATATGAGTGGTGTTTGATGTGAATCACATGTTTATATAATTTTAAGGCGTTTTAATCTTTCTGTTTCATAATGATTCCTAAGGATATGATTTGGGGATTGGGTGAAAGGAATTAAATTTTAATACATAAATCCCCATTCATTTTGAGTCAGTGTGGAATAAAAGAATGAAAAAAGGTAGACTTTTTTGTTTTTGAGAAACTGCTTTTCACTTTTGTTTTGCCACCATATTATTCATGAGTTCCAATGCCTTACTTTATTCCAATTCAGAATTAGTAAGACAACCCTATGGGTTAACTTCCTCCCTATTTCCCATTTCACCTCTTTACCTATGAGTTTTATTTTATGTCATCAGCACATTCTAGGTCCTTGGTCAATCTTTTAATTTAATCAGAGGATATTTTATTTTTGCTAAATTTAGAGAGGATTACTCCATTTACTAATGATGAAACGATTTTCCCTCTGCTTGTTAACAGCTGCTTTGCCTTGCACAATTTTATATTCTAGATTTTGAGAGAACCTGAAAGCCTAGGAGGTGACAAGCCTATAGTTTCCTGAGTTAGACTTTTCTTATTCAGCCGATCCTGGGTGTGTGTGTGTGAGTGTGTGTGTGTGAGTGTGTGTGTGTGTGTTTAAAATACATTGCAGAGAGTTTGATAATCTAATAGGTTTAAAGTTGCAGAATATTGATTTCTATACCAATGTCAGTTTCACAGTCATCTGATATGATTAATTTTTGCTTATGATTGTTTTTAGATTAAGCATCTTATTTTTCTGGGGTTTTTGGAGAATGTCCTTAGAGCATTTACCATCTTGAGTGTGCCTGTTAAGTAGTGCTGGCTAACTGCCGTTGTAACATGAATTTTCACCACAGAATAAATCACAGGTGGCCATGCCAGTTTGAAGTGGGTTTGGGGGAGGGCAGTGGATAAGGTGGTTTACTGTGTACCTAAGAAGTCATGATTGCTTTCATTCCTAATACTCCATTTGTTTTCTAGCCGAATACTTTCGACTTGCTCTTTCAAAACTGCAGAGTTGTGATCTCTTTGATGAGTTTGACAAGTGAGTTTGTTTTCTTCTGTTTTACTTCTCCGTTTTAGTTTTAGCTAAGTTGATTCAAAACATGTACCCCAGTGTAAAATATATTCACTCAGGAAGATTCCATATCTTTTGTGCATAAATAAATATGCCTAGGAGTTATTTCTATGACACTTGAAGTAAACAGACTACAAATATAGTTTAGAAGTTGCATAATTAGTTGGCTCAAAAGATTGCAGACAGTCTTGATGATGTGCCATGCTAGTCCCAAGTCAGGACATTTTTAACTCACGTTCATCTTCTCTAAGTTGTTGTTACTGAAGAATTAATTCATACGCCCTGTTAATCAGCTCACAGCCTCCTTCCGTGGCATGGTTCCCATACCTTCCCATACATCTTCTAAACTGCTCCCTCATGAGGATCTTTTCTGTTTCACTTGAATATTGGATTTCAGAAGCAGCTCTCTTCCTTTTATTCAGAATTACATTTGAGGGAAGTGAACAGCTTGCTTAGATACACATTTTCTGACTACAAAAGGCAGTTTCGTTTTTAGAAAAATTTGGTGTCCATTTAACCCCTTAGGGATTGAGTTGCCAAAGACAGACTTCTTAGCACGTCAACTTATTTTACAGAGGTGGACTTATTTCACAAAGTTTTAAGCTGTACTTTAGAATTTGGCCAGTTGTCCAGTGGGATGAGAAGGGTGATCTGCAGCTGTGAGGCCTCCATTAAAAAGGAAAATGGCAGAATTCCCCCTCTTATCCAAGAGAATAGAGGTGCTTTTTGGTGGGTGCAGAAATGGGGGCAGCAGACGGAGGTGTGAAAATGGAGACAGTTTACAGAACAGAGCTGGAGGAGCAGTGCTAGATTTTGTCTGAATTCACCTAAGTTTTCTCTGTCAGGGGCCCAGATTATTGAGGTGTAGATTATGTAATAATGTTGGTTCATTTCAGTTTGTACTTTTTATAATTTAAAACTATGCCATCAAACTAATCGATTTCAAGTTTTGATTGCATATCCACAGCAACCATATATATTCTTTTCTAACCAAAATTTATATAGCTCTCATCTGTAGGATATTGCTTTATGCAGACCTTTGGCATGCGTGCTTTTTATCAATTCTAACTTTTTTTTTTTTTCTTTTTTTCGGTACGCGGGCCTCTCACTTGTGTGGCCTCTCCCGTTGCGGAGCACAGGCTCCGGAGGCGCAGGCTCAGTGGCCATGGCTCACGGGCCTAGCCGCTCCGCGGCATGTGGGATCTTCCCGGACCGGGGCACGAACCCGTGTCCCCTGCATCGGCAGGCGGACTCTCAACCACTGCGCCACCAGGGAAGCCCTCTCTCTAACTTTTTACAACCACCCTGCAAAGTATGGTCGATGATCTCCATTTTTTAAATTGAGAAACTGAGGCCAGGCAAACATATATAGTTTGTTAGAACTGGTAAATGTCAGAGCCAGGATGTGAACCTGGGTGGGTCCATCCAGGGGTGGATGTTTGACTTCACAGTGCTAATGATTATACCCTAAATAATTGTAGCAGGTATCTGCAAAGATTTTTAAAAAATCCTTGGCCCTGTAAATGTGAGATACTGTCAGGATTCTTGATGGGACGTGACTGGAACTTTTGTTCTTGCCTGTTTTTTTTTTTTTTTTAATTTTTATTTATTTATTTTTGGCTGCGTTCGGTCTTCATTGCTGCGCACGGGCTTTCTCTAGTTGCAGCGAGCGGGGGCTACTCTTCGTTGCGGCGTGCAGGCTTCTCATGGCGGTGGCTTCTCTTGTTGCGGAGCACGGGCTCTAGGCGCGCAGGCTTCCGTCATTGCCTGCTTTTTATCTTAGAATTAGCCGTGCTTTATTTGGTTGCTCTCAGAGCCTCTTCCTGCACAGGTATTCATCATCTGTATGTGCCTCAGCCAGGCTACCTCCTCTCTTCTTGCTGACTTGGTCTGGCTGCTCCCCACCCTTTCCTCCTGTCCCCCGCTCCCACCATCAACCCGCGTCGGGTTCTCAGCATCACTAGCCTTTGGAGGGAGGTGGGTGTGGGTGGTGAGGAAGCACTGAACATCATGCTGATGGCACAAAGGTTCCTGAGTCTGACGTTGTCAAGAGATGGAAGTACCATCAAGGTACAAGCGGAAACTGCAGGTATACAGTGAATGGAGACTGTCCCTGCAGGACCCTCCCAGGGTGGGTACAGTGATGCCCTAGACACTCGGCATCGCTGAACTGCTTGTGTGACGCGTGCAGACTCGCTCCCTAGAGATTTCAGAAAGAGTGTTTTGAAAGTGGCTAAGAATATACTTGCGACAATATTATCTTCATTTAGATATTAACTTTTAGGAGGAGTTCACGTGTAATAATAAATTTTACCTACCTTTATGTGAGTCATTCTACATTTGTCTGAAACCCACGGTGCAATCCAAAGATCGTAACAGGCCAGCCCCTGCCTGAGCAATAAATGTATTTTAGGTAAAAACCCCAGAAAGGCGGAATGCACTAACCTGCCTATCGCTGCCTCGGAGTCAACTCAGTCTACCCCAAATAACCTCATACATTTCCCATTTCTCCTCTCTGCCTGGGGAAATGCCGTGGAAGAAAGAGGTGTGAGAACAGTCTGTCCTTCTCTGGCAGAGGATCTGGACCGCCCTTAGTCGGGGAGTCCTCCCTGAGCCCCCACTGTGGATCCGGGAGCTGTGGCCCTCGTGTACCAGGAGGAAGCCCTTCTGGCCGAGGCTTGCTAATTCTCTGTAGGGGTCTGTAGGTCAGAGAGGAGGGGCTCAGGTGGAGAGAGGTGAGAACCTCCTTTTCAAGTCCCTTCCCCCTTTGGCTGTTCTCTTTGTCCCTCCCACAAAGGTTCAGACATTTTTTTGTTGTTTCAAATCTGAATCCTTTACTTATCTCATTTAGCATGCATGATGCCCGTGGTTGGGATAGATTTTACTGTGAATGGGAAGACTCCAAATATCGGTTGCATTTGCAAGATACAACTTTTCCTCTTTCTTGCAATTGTCATGTAAATGAAGCCTGCGGTTAAGCAATCTCAGGCCAGCTTAGCAGCTGTTAATCATCAGAGACCAAGGCTTCTCTATTGTGACTCTGTTATTCTTCCTTATGGTCCAATCTGATGGCTGGACTTCACCAGTCATATGTACATTCTGGCCAGCAGGGAGGATGAAGGGGGAAGGGCACGCCCCCAGCCATTAAGACTTGCCTCCTTCTTTTTTTTTTTTTTTTTTGCGATACGCGGGCCTCTCACTGTTGTGGCCTCTCCCGTCCGGAGCGGAGCACAGGCTCCGGACGCGCAGGCTCAGCGGCCACGGCTCACGGGCCCAGCCGCTCCGCGGCATGTGGGATCCTCTCAGGCCGGGACACAAACCCGCGTCTCCTGCATCGGCAAGCGGACTCTCAACCACTGCGCCACCAGGGAAGCCCCTTGCCTCCTTCTTTAAGGATATTTCCCAGAAATTACATATAACACTTTATTACAGCCAGTGATGTGCTGGAGCCTGTTGGTACCAACTTGTGAGAGCTGCCGCTCTTCCCAAGTCCGTGTTCAGTGTCATCCAGGTAGAAGCTTGAAATTAGCCGTGGTGGGAATATATTTATACCTTGGAAATTGGCAAACACTGCAAACTAGGGCTTCCCCATCACTCCCCTCTCTCCCAAAGAGGACTGATTGTTAAAAATTTTCTAGCAACCACCAATTATATCCCATTGGCTAGGGGTATAATCACAAGGCCTTTCTGGAAGGTGGACTGGAAAATGTAGCCTCTATTCCATGTGGCTGTGCACCCACCTTAGAGAGAGAGAGAGAGAGAGAGAGAGAGAGAGAGAGAGAGGGAGGGAGAGAGTCCTATTTTAAGAGACAAATGAAACATAGTTATTGAGGGGCAAGTAGCAGTCTTTGCCAGTGTTGTCCACCATTTTCTGTTTCTGTGCCTGGAAATATTCAAGATTCTAAAGTCAGTTACATAACACTATACCAACCTAGCTCGGTGCTAGAAGCAGCCAACTGTGGTTTCTCTCTTGAAGATGAAAGCTGTTGAAACATATTGGGGTTGCAGATCATTTTGAAGCGGGGTTTCTTATGAGGTCTTATTTATGCCACCTTTGTAGGTAATGTGAGTAAAGTAACTCAGTGAGGCAGGGAGAGCCTTTTTCTAAAGTCACTACCATGAAGAACTTGGGCCAGAGATAAAGAGCGAAGGGAACAGAAGTGTGCATGTTTGGCCGTAACTCTGTGTGGCAGAGCCCAGGAATTTTAAGAATTCCATGCTGCTTCTTTGCTCTACCTCCCCTCTTCCCTCTATCCTGCCCGCCCCCCCCCCCCCCCCACCTCCCTTCTTGTAATCACATCTGTTAGAAAAAGTATTTTCATTATAGAAAGTTGCCTTTCGCCCTAATTTTGTGATAGGAGTTCGCAATTTTCCCTGTGAAAAGATGAGAACACATGATAGGCCATTTACATACCCCATTGTATTTTATTATGTTATTTATCTTTTTGGTATGTAGTTTTAATAGAGGGTTAACCTTGGGCTTTTTCTTTTATATTCTTTCTGAGTTTCTCTCCTGAGCAATGGTACAGCAGGTTGGGATGGGGTGAATATTGAGGCTGCTAAACTGTTCCCTAAAGAATCCCAGTTACCTCACCTCACCTGTTCCTGCTCAGTTGTGTGGACTGAGGGCCAGACCCAAAAGCACAGTAAAGTCACAGAGAGGGTCAGAGGCAGGAAGGATGGAGATCGGTAGTCCAGTCCCCTCACTTTAAAGATGAGAGGACTGAGGTCCATAGAGGTTAAGAGGAGGTCTCCAGACTTCCACTCTTCTCCAGTTACTCCCTTTGCATTTAACCAGCAGAGCAAAGACAGAAGACTCCACAATTAAATGTCTTAGACTGAGTGTCATCTGAAGAGGTAAGGGGAAGAGAATTCCGGAACTGTGAATTCTTTTGGGTATATTCTTTAGGATTTCCAGGGCTATAAATCGCCCACCCACCCCCATTATGTAATGTGGCTTCTGCCTTTATCCTTAACCTCAAACCATTTTTAATACTTTTACAGGGCTAAACTAAAACATCTCCAGGGTACATGTGTAAATTCACCAAAACAGATGTACGTTAAATAGGGTTTTTCGTCTGTTTTTTGTGGGGTTTTTTTTTTTTGCCTCTTAAAGATAAATGATCTGGATAGAATCTTCTCTGAATAGATACCGGCAAATTACAGAGAAGGCCAACTGGCATATTTACTGTGCATGATCTTCAGGATGAGAGTTAAGAAGAGGAAATTTTTTCAGTACTAAGCCAGAGGATCCTAAGTATGGGAAAAGGAAAAAGTCTCAAAGAAATGTTGACAAATCATTTATTTTCCTTGTTAAGGTGAAATTCACACAACATAAAAGGAACCGTTTGAAAGAGAACAATTCAGTGGCACTTAGTACGTTCACGGTATTGTGCAGCCACCACCTCTAGCTAGTTCCAAAAAGACAAACCATTTAAAAACAATGATTAATCTTTTTCGTGTTTTCTTTTCCGTGTTCCTCCTTTTATGGGAACACTCAAACTAGCTGTCTGACCAGAACTTCGGCAGCAGGGGAGCGATGCTAAGGGTAGAAAAGGATAGCTTAGAAAAGTTTGTTTTTATTCTTTTGCTGGGGAGAGGGGAGGGCAGGTGGTGGGCATGGGCCATCTGAAATAGAGAGGCGGTACTGGTGAAAAGTTGCTAGAGTCAGCAGGTCAGGCGTAACTGCTCTGGGACCTTGGGCAAGTTTCGGAGTTTCTGAACCTTGGTTTTACAAAAGAGGAGGTGGATCTGTATATGCACATTATACCAATGTCAGCTTTACTAGTTAATAAAGTTAAGTTAATAAATTAAGTCAGTGTAACCACTGGAAGAAACTGGGTGAAGGTTACACAGGACTTCTCAGTACTATTTTTGCAACCTCCTGTGAATCTAGAATTATTTCAAAATAGAAAGCTTAAATTGAAAACATGGGCTTCCCTGGTGGCGCAGTGGTTGAGAGTCCGCCTGCCGATGCAGGGGACACGGGTTCGTGCCCTGGTCTGGGAAGATCCCACATGCCGCGGAGCGGCTGGGCCCGTGAGCCATGGCCGCTGGGCCTGCGCCTGTGCTCTGCAACGGGAGAGGCCACACCAGTGAGAGGCCCGCGTACCGCAAAAAAAAAAAAAAAAAAAAGAAAACATGACCACGTGAAACTTGTGCATGAATGTTCATAGCAGCATCATTCATAATAGCCCCAGAGTGGAAACAACCAAATGTCCAGCAACTGCTCAATGGATAAATTAAATGCATATCCGTACAATGGAATGTAATTCAGCCGTACAAAGCAACGCAGTACTGATTCCTGCTGGGGCATGAGTGAATCTTGAAAACAGTTTTTTTTTTTGCGGTACGCGGGCCTCTCACTGTTGTGGCCTCTCCCGTTGCGGAGCACAGGCTCCGGACACGCAGGCTCAGTGGCCATGGCTCACGGGCCCAGCCGCTCTGCCGCTCTGCGGCATGTGGGTTCTTCCCGGACCGGGGCACGAACCCGTATCCCCTGCATTGGCAGGCGGACTCTCAACCGCTGCGCCACCAGGGAAGCCCTTGAAAACATTTTGCTCAGTGAGAGCAGTCAGTCACAGAAGATCACATATTGTATGACTCCATTTATATGAAATGGCCAGGATAGAAAGTGGATTAGTTGTGCCACAGACAGGGGTTGGGATGGGGGTGGAAATGGAGAGTGACTGCCACTGGCTGTGGGGTGTCGTCGTCGGGTGATGAAAACGTTCTGGATTGGATAATGGTGATTGTGGCGCAGCTTTGCGAATATGCTAAAACCTGCTGAATTTTATTATTTAAATGGATGAATTTTAGGGTGTGTGAATTATATTTCAATTTCAAAAAACGCTTTTATAAAGGAGGGGTATGGTTGAGGTACCCTCTAGATTCCTTTCTAGCCACTTTGTTCAGAGGGCACCATGATGCCACACCTAGAACAAACGGTTTGGAGTGACACACCTCTAGTTCTCTTGCCATCGTTTCCCTACGCTGTCGCTCTTGACTTCTCGGGACTCGGTTCCTTGTTAATCTCCAAAGCACAGCTCACACAATTGTGGCCATGCTTTTTTATAAACTTCACTAGTGATGGAGGATATTTTTGGAGGATATTTTAAGGGAATTGCATCACAAAGAATACCCACAATGTGCCCATGTTGTGAGATCCTGACCCTTCCTGGCTGTGTGTGGAGCTCTGTAGCACCAGCTTGCACCCTGGTCCTGGAGATTGCTGCTTTCTCCTCAGTGGGAGCACATCCTCCCACAGCCAGAGCAGCGAAATCCTGGATCACAAAATCTCTGCTCTCGCTTAAAATACAGGAACCAGCTCTCCTCCCGCAGCCATCACCATCGCATTCCGCAAGCCCGCCAGATTCTGTGAAGAGTGCTTGAGTCCTGCATAGGTGGTTATAGAGTAACTAAGCAGAAATATCTTACTTAATGGAAGCACCTGTGTTAAGTCAGTTGCTCGCTAAGTGGATGGGGATTTGTGAAGGCTGCCTAGTTGCTCATCCGGGCAGAATCCATTATGTCAGCAGTGGCAGAGCCAGGTTACATCGGCAACCAGCCAGGGTGGGAGCATGGTCTTTGACAACTTACGACGTCAGCAGTGTATTTATTAAAAAGAGCCCAGGCTCTATAAGGGATATCAGTGTCTGCATCACTGCTCTGGCCGTCCTCCTGCTTTGCAGTTTCTTTACATGGCAGCATTTTCAGCCAGGAGGAGGACTTGAGGGTGAGGGGAGGTTGTGATTCTTCATCAGCAGAGTAGTCATTTGTGGCAGAGAGGAACACATACGTGTTCTGTAGCAACTGCTGTGGTCAGATGTTGGATAGAGAGAGATACAGAAACCATGGTACACATGCCGGAGGAACTGACTATGGCTCTGTGTGACACAGGTTGACAACATTTGAGACCTCAGTGATTCCCCTACTTTGTAAAAGGGCATGCTGAGATCCAAGAGGTTAGGTCATGAGGCCAGGCTCCCAGAGGTGCTGAGTAGGGGAGCCACAGCTAGCAGTGAGATCTCCACCCCACTCCAGTGCACAGGGTTTTAGGATCTCTGGGCTGCAAGTAGCACTATTCCTAACTAAGCGTGATTTGAACTAAGTGGATGGTTATTATCTCCCATATCACATAGATGTGTGGATTCAGATGTATAGAATCAGGTTTGTGGATCTAGCTCACAGGGCAGGCCACGTATGGCTGCACAGACTGGATTGCACAAACCGCGGGAGTGCCGACGTACTGGGTACCACCTGCACGTCTGTATGGATTGGCTCCAGTTATGGGATTGAATTAATGGCTCGGTAATGTCAGGGCAGCTTCTTGGTGGCTCTCTCTAGCTTTCCCTCTTTGGTGCAAGATGACTACAGCCGCCCTAACCTTGTTATCGCATGTCAGTATCTAAGCAGAAAGGATGGGTAGATAAAATCAGTGTTCTGCTCAAACCATTCTCTTCCTGGGGGTAAAATCTTTTCCAGGGCATTTAACAGACTTCCCTAATATCTTATTGCCCAGGGATGGTTCATGTGACCACATCTAAACCAACCATTGGCACAGGAATATACTCACCACTGTTAGGCTTGTGAAAGCAGGGCTCTGCCAGCAAAGGTACAAGGGGTAATGGGTGTTGGGAATATGACCAGTGGGATCTGCCAGAGATTGCTACATTGAAGATGGAGTGATACATTTTAATGTATACACTGTGCTGCTGAAAGGAGTCATACAGCATTTAGAAAAGAAGACAGATCACAGATCACTGCAAGTGGGCAGTTCACGTTTACTTTCTCTGTATTGATGGTTGATGTTTCACTCTGCACAGGCTAGTAACTCTTCTGGATCTGCCTGACTTGATGAGAAACATGGCTTTCACCTAGGGGAAGTGTAACCTCTTGCCATCACTATTTCAGCAGCTTTCCAGATTTTCCATTAACAGGTTCAGGCACTCTGGAATGATCTTGTTTTCTGGGTGAGCAATTTGAGGCACATGGATTTCCCTACCTGTTTCCAGAGTGGAGGAAGGAAGAACGGCTACCTGTTTCTCCAGCTACAAAGTCACACTTAAGGTGACAACCAAATCAGTTTCTAAAATGCACAACCTGTGAATCAGGAAGTTTTAGATCGGAGGATGCAGAAATGTAAATATGTTTATAAATAAAATATAAATAACATATAAAATTTTAGATTAGAGGATGCAGAAATGTAATATTCTTGCCCACTAGGGATTCACAATTCACTGCGGCTGATAGTGAACGAAAGTTGTGTTAATTAAATATCTTGAAGGTATACAGTCACCCAAAGGACACTGGAAGTTATGGATTCACGCTAAGGAAACAGGGGAAGCCAGGAGCCCAGGCCAGGTGGATGAAGCCAAGGAGAGGATGAATCACTCCTTTGGTAATGTGGGGGTACCTGCTGTGGAGGGAGGGAAGCAGTGAATTACAAGGTATGTGGTTCAGACCGTGGATCTGTTCCATTTCACATTTTCCAGCATCACGGGGGCGCTGTGAATACCAGCTGCAGAGGAGATGTTCTTGCCTAAGAGTAGTCTTAGACACGCCCCTTGAGGAGTTCCTAGTGTCATGTATGATATTCAGAAAAATGTGTGGATCTTTGCAATACCCCTTGCCAAGAGGAAAAGTAAAATTTCATTGACGAGATTTCCTTTTGAAGACATCAGCACACTTTTCCTGTGGTGAAGGGCCCTGCCCTTTCCACCTGCCCCCTACAAAGCTGACAGAGAAAAAAACAGAAAGGGAAATTTAAAAAATGCGGTGACCATGGAACTGTAAAGCGTCTTTGGAACTGGAGTTCTCTTGGGTGAGGCAGTGTCCATACGATTTCTTTTCATTTCTCCCAAGCGGGCGGAGGCTGAGTAGAAGGAATGACCCTCTCTCTGTAACCAATCCTTGGGGCTCCTGTGAAACAGATCTGCTTACACCCTTAACTCCCCCTTTTCTTTTGGCTGGAAGGCTTGTTAGGGTTTGTGAGAGGAGGTTCAGGACCTTGAGTTTGAGAGGGGACCAGGGATGTGACCTGAGTATGACAGATGGTACCTTCTTGTATTGCGATGCTCTTTTGGCCACGTGATCTGGGGCTTGATTATGAACTGTAATCCCGCCTGTTACAGATAACACTGAGGGAAACTTCTGGCCGAGTGTTTATGCAACTGGCTGTGTCTGGGACTGAGCTGAGTTCCCTCTTTCTGGGGTCAACTGCAGAGATTAGGCCTGTGGGGCAGGAGTCCTTTGTTGAGGTTCCAAGATAAGAACTCTGGGGACACACAGTGGTGGCCTGTGCTCCTGGCCCCGCCCCGGCATGTTCGGTGGTATTGGAGTCAGGCAAGCCTGGTTCAGGCTGGGGACCCCAGTCCAGGATGGTTGCTGGGAGGGGAGTGGCCTCCAGCCTTCTTTGAAGGGAGAGGGTTAGTCTACATGCCATAAATTATAGATATTCCTCCTTCACCTCCACACAGGTGACCTCCCAGGAACAGAGCTGTTATTTCCATCCTGTCCATTCCTAGCCACTCCCTCCCTGGTGCCCAGCCTCACTTAGCGTCCTGGCAGGGAGACGGGGCAGCATCTGGAGGGTCAGCCTCTGATTTTGCATTAAACTGGCTGTGAGGTCATGGAAGGAGGAACCACACAAGCTGTGTGTGTGGGAATTGCTCCCTGCTGTACAGCTCTCATGGGCTAGGTCTGCTCAGGAGGATGGCTGCAGACCCAGAGAGAAAAGCGTTTTGAAGTTGACCAGCATCCCCATCTTCTCCGTGCCACCTGGCTGCAGAGCACCGTGGACAGAATAGCTTCCTGGAATTGGGATTTATGTCAAACTTGTATATAAGAGCACCTAGAAATGTTCCTTTCATAGTTAAAGACAAGCAGATTTAGGAAAGAAACTTCTAGAACACATTGTGACATGTCCATCATAGGAGGTCTGGGGGTACAGACTCAAGGAGGGCCTGTTGGATGGTTGCCCCCCAGCCCCCATCAGTACCATCTGTGAAACCCTGGATCTTCTTGTTTTTGTAACAACGTAGACACTGATTATGCATGACTTTTTAATATTTGGGAGCTGAAAGTATCAAAACATTAAAAAAGTGTTTTTAAAAAGTTTAAGGTGTGAGGCTTCCCTGGTGGTGCAGTGGTTGAGAGTCTGCCTGCCGATGCAGGGGACACAGGTTCGTGCCCTGGTCTGGGAAGATCCCACATGCCGTGGAGCGGCTGGGCCCGTGAGCCACGGCCGCTGAGCCTGCGCGTCCGGAGCCTGTGCTCTGCAACGGGAGAGGCCACAATAGCGAGAGGCCCGCGTACCGCAAAAAAAAAAAAAAAAAGTTTAAAACATCAAGCAAATAGATGAACTAAACAAATTCTAAATAAAAAAGGGAAATTTACATGTGTAGGAATGTGTATCTTGTCTCTCCTTAACCTGACAGGACCAACTCCTGGCTCCTTTCAGTAGTTCCTGTATTGCTGTGTTCTCTACGTTTAAATATTCTACAGCATTTGTGCAATTTTGCTACTGATTAATCTCCTAAGAGCCTTACGGTCTGGAGTTCATCTGGTCTGCTGATTTCATGGTTCTTAGAGAAACAGTTTTTTCCTCATACTTCCATGTCATGAGGGCCCTGCAAGGACAATCTCAACAGCCTTCTCCTCTGTAGTTTTCTCCCCGAGAGGAGAAGGACATGATCTGTTCTGTCATTTCTCCAGGCCTGGCCGAGTGGTGGTGAGAGCTTGGAGTTGGATGGGCCAGGCCATTTTTTAAAAATTAATTTTTATTGGAGTATAGTTGTGTTAGTTTCAGGTGTACAGCAAAGTGAATCAGTTATATATAGACATATATCTACTCCTTTTTAGATTCTTTTCCCATATAGGTCATTACAGAGTATTGAGTAGAGTTCCCTGTGCTGTACAGTAGGTTCTTATTAGTTATCAATTTTATATGTAGTAGTATATACATGTCAATCCCAATCTCCCAATTTATCCCTTCCCTGTCCCTCTCCCCCTTGGTAACCATAAGTTTGTTTTCTACAGCTGTGACTCTTTTTCTGTGTTATAAATAGGTTCATTTGTACCACTTTTTTAGATTCCACATATAAGTGATATCATATGATATCTTTGTCTTTCTCTGTCTGACTTACTTTACTCAGTATGACAATCTCTAGGTCCATCATGTTGCTGCAAATGGCACCATTTCATTCTTTTCTATGGCTGAGTAATATTCCATTTTGTGTGTGTGTGTGTGTGTGTGTGTGTGTGTGTGTGTGTGTGTGTACCACGTCGTCTTTATCCATTCCTCCATTGATGGTTGCTTCCATGTCCTGGCTATTGTAAATAGTGCTGCAGTTAACACTGGGGTACATGCATCTTTTTGAATTTTGATTTTCTCCGGATATATGCCCAGGAGTGGGATTGTTGGATCATATGGTAGCTCTGTTTTTAGTTTTTTAAGGAACGTCCATACTGTTCTCCATAGTGGCTGCACCAGTTTATATTCCCACCAACAGCGTAGGAGGCTTTCCTTTCCTCCACACCCTCTCCAGCATTTATTGTTTGTAGATGTTTTGTTGATGGCCCTTCTGACCGGTGTGAGGTGATACCTCATTGTAGTTTTGACTGGCATTTCTCTAATAATTAGCAACGTTGAGCATCTTTTCACGTGCCTCTTGGCCATCTGCATGTCTTCTTTGGAGAAATGTCTATTTAGATCTTCTGCTCATTTGATTGGGTTGTTTGTTTTCTTGATATTGAGATGCATGAGCTGTTTATTTTGGAGATTAATCCCTTGTCCGTTGCTTCATTTGCAAATATTTTCTCCCATTCTGTGGGTTGTCTTTTTGTTTTGTTTATGGTTTCCTTTGCTGTGCAAAAGCTTTTAAGTTTAATTACGTCCCATTTGTTTATTTTTGTTTTTATTTTCATTACTCTAGGAGGTAGATCAAAAAAAGATCTTCCTGCGGATTTGTGTCAGAGAATGTTCTGCCTGTTTTCCTCTAAGAGTTTTACAGTATCTGGTCTTACACTTAGGTCTTTAATCCATTTTGAGTTTATTTTTGTGTATGGTGTTACAGAATGTTCTGATTTCATTGTTTTACATGTAGCTGTCCAGTTTTCCCAGCACCACTTATTGAAGAGGCTGTCTTTTCTCCATTGTATATCGTTGCCTGCTTTGTCATAGATTAGGTGACCATGGGTGCATGGGTTTATCTCTGGACTTTCTATCCTGTTCCACTGACCTATATTTCTTTTTTTGTGCCAGTACCATACTGTTTTGATTACTGTAACTTCGTAGTATAGTTTGAAGTCAGGGAGCCTGATACCTCCAGCTCCGTTTTTCTTTCTCAAGATTGCTCTGGCTATTTGGGGTCTTTTGTGTTTTCATACAAATTGTAAAATTTTTTGTTCTAATTCTGTGGAAAATGCTATTGATAATTTGATAGGGATTGCATTGAATCTGTAGATTGCTTTGGATAGTATAGTCATTTTCACGTTATTGATTCTCCCAGTCCAAGAACATGGTATATCCCTCCATCTGTTTGTGTCATCTTTGATTTCTTTCATCAGTGTCTTATAGTTTTCTGAGTACAGGTTTTTTGCCTCCTTAGGTAGGTTTATTCCTAGGTATTATATTCTTTTCTTTTGCAATGGTAAATGGGATTGTTTCCTTAATTTCTCTTTTGGATCTTTCATTGTTACTGTATAGGAATGCAAGAGATTTCTGTGTGGTAATTTTATGTGCTGCAACTTTACCACATTTATTGATGGGCTCCAGTAGTTTTCTGGTAGCGTCTTTAGGATTTTCTATGTATAGTATCACGTCATCTGCAAACAGGGACAGTTTTACTACTTCTTTCCAGTTTGGATTCCTTTTATCTCTTTTTCTTCTCTGATTGCTGTGGCTAGGACTTCCAAAACTATGTTGAATAAAAGTGGTGAGAGTGGACATCCTTGTCTTGATCCTGGTCTTAGAGGAAATGCTTTCAGTTTTTCACCATTAAGAATGATGTTTGCTGTGGGTTTGTCATATATGGCTTTTATTATGTTGAGGGCCAAGGCCACGTTGGATGAGAGCTGAACAGTAGATAAGCCACTGGCCTAGGCTGATTCTGGCCAGCAACGGGAAGTCCCACTTCATGTCCTACTTTAAAGCTCTTTGCCAGGAACACACAGTAAACTTTTCATTTGTATTGGTTAAGCTCCAAGAACCAGTACCCGTTTGGGGAATTGAAATGAGCACGGCAGGTACAAGGAAGCTTCACTTTGCCGACCAGATTCTATACTGTCTGTCTCCAAACTTGTAAGACGCAGCAGTAACCCAGAGCTGGAATCTCAGGGGAATGGGTAATGCTGATGGAAAATACATACACATCTAATATGAAACACACTTGTATCAGTATTAACATGCAGAATCCTATATTGAGGGGTATTTTTGTAGTCCAAAGGTCTGGACTCAATCCTAATTTTACCTCTTTGGAGTATGACTTTGAAATGTCACCTAACAGTTTTTTGAATCTCTTTCTTCATTTGTAAAATGGGAATATCAGGCTTACTTATCTCAGTGGGTGGTTATGAGAATCAAATGAGGGGATGTATATGAACTGATATGTGTTAATAGTTGCTAACGATGATATACTTCCTATGGAATGTTATTTCTTGAATCTTATATCTTTCTGATATATCCCTAGACCTGTAAGTTACAACTGGTTCTTTTTCTACCTGTGCAACCAGTGAAATCTTGTATTGGGTTCCTCAAAGTATGAGTGGGTTCTTGGAATCACCCGGTTTTGTAAAAGATGGCTCAATCTCTCTCTTGTCATTTGCCCAACAGTGTGCCATGTAAAAAATGTGTGGTGGTTGGTAATGGCGGAGTTTTGAAGAATAAGACGTTAGGAGAAAAAATTGACTCCTATGATGTAATAATAAGGTAAATATATCTTCTATTTGCTAACCTGGAATTGTTTCAAAAGAGTATAGTTTCCTGCTTTAGTACCGCTGTGTTTTAAAAGGAAGGAGAGTCGCTGTAGTATGTTTAAGTACATTACACGTTACTTGAGTTGTTGGCTGGAGTAGGCCTAGATTTCAGGTCATTTATTTAGCAAATATTTATGAAATCCCCTTAATATGCCAGGCACAGCCCTAGCTGTAGTTCTAGCACAGTTCTAGGGGGATATAGCAGTGAAAAAGAATAATATTCTTGCTCCCCGTGGAGCTTCCATTCTAACGAGGGGAAGAAAACAGTAATTAAAGAAAGAAATGTAGTAATAAATGCCATGCAAACAATTAAAACATGTGTGATAGAGAATGACTGAGTGGCTATTTTTGAATTGATGACTGTTTTGAAGGGGAGACGTCTAAACTGGACCTAAGACCACACAGTACCGGCCGTATGAAGACTAGGGAATACAGACAGAGAGGATGTTTACTGCAGGTCTCCAGGAGGGTATGATGCTAGGTTTAAGAGCAGCAGCAAGAAAACCAGTGAGGTTGGAGGGCAGCAGGCTGGGGAGGTGGTGCAATTGGCAGCGAAGAGGTAGGTAAGGGGCAGGCTGTGTAGGACTTTGTAAACTACGATTAGAGCTTGCGTTTTATGTTAAGTATAACAGAAAACTTTTGAAAATTGTTAAGCAAGAGAGCAACTCTATCTGGTTATGTCTTTAAAATACCCTGGTGATGGCATGGACAATGAAACAGGAAGGACAAGCTGTGGAAACGAAGAGGCCAGTTAGGTTGCTGCATTTGGGTAGATGATGGTGGCTTGCAAAAGGACTGTCATGGTGTGGAAGGAGATAAGGGGCTAGACTGAGGCATGTTTTAGAGGTAGAGTTATCAGGATGTTCTGATGCATTAGATGTGAGCAGAGATGGGAATAAAGGAATGCAGGATACCTCCTCCTAGGTTTTCAGCTTAAGAGATTGGCTGGATAGTGGTACCATTCATTGAATTGGGGAGGACTAGGGTAGGAACAGGTTTAGAGGAGAATCAAGATTACTGTTTGAACATACCAAGTTTGATATGCTTACTAGATTTGCAGTGGGTAAGTCAAGTAGGCAGTTAGATAAACAGGTTAAAATCTTCATTGTGAACAGCCTGTAAGTTGTACTTAAACCATGGACTGGGTGAGATTTCCCAGGGAGAGACAGAGAAGAGGGCCCAGGACTGAGCTTTGAAGTAGTCAAAACTTAAAGGTTGAGCAAAGAAAAAGGAGTTACAGAGTTGGAGAGGATCTACCAGTGAGGTAGGAAGAAAGACAGGAGAAGGTGATCACAAAAGCCAAGAGAGCACAGTGTTTTAAGACAGAGGGAGGTTTCATGCATGACAAAGGCTGGTGAGAGGTCATGTAAGATAAGGACAGAGTTCACCATTGGACTGGCAAGCTGAAGCTCACTGTTACTCTTGACAGAAGAAGACTTGGAGGCACGGTGCGGGGGAGAAGCCCAAGTGGGGTGGTTTGAGGAGAGAATGACAGGTGAGAAAGTGGAGAAACCAGTAGAAGCAACTCTTTAGAGAAATTTCACTGTGGAGTTGAGAAATGAGATAGTCGCTGGAGATGATTATGGACTCAAAGGAGATTTTCTATTTTGTTTCCTTTTATAAAGATAGATTCTAAAGCATATTAGTAAACTGATGGAAATGAATAAGGAGGTTGGTGTGGTAACAAGAGAGGGGATGGGGTCCAAACACCAGTGTGGTTATCTCTGCAGTGGAAGGGAAAGCTGGGATTGTGGTTACAGCTACCAAGTCCCGTAGGTGTAATGGTGGGGAAATGCGGACATTTCGAGTGCTGTTTTCTCATTGAAAGGGTGAAGATGGCTACGAATAGTCTTCTGTAGAGTGGGAAAGCTTTGCGCTGGGCAATGCATTAGGATGACCTGGCAGTGCTTGGGCATTTTGCTGGGTTACAAGCTGAGGGTTTCTGCACAGCGTGGTCACCTTATTTTCTGTGGATTATTCATTTTGAGGAAGCTGTGAAAATTTATCCACAAAACAATGTTGAAGCACTCACAAATTTCTTTATAATTGTCTAAAATCTGGTCACCTAGAACCACACCAGGCCCTTGTGGGAAAATGCCATTAAAGACATTATGAAAGTCATTTCAGGTGTTACTAAGGCTGCCTTATATCACAGTCAGTGGCACAGGGTCAAACAGTATTTATCTCCTAGGGGACAGTGTTTTGGGAACAGTGCATTCCTTTTCATAGCACACCTTCATGGTGTGTATAAATAGTATACGTCTAGCCTTGGCTTTGAGTATCCACAAACCCAACGCTGGATCCTTTGTGGTTCTTTGGTTCACACCAGAGATAGTCATTCATTTGGTTGTGCTTGGGTATAAATATAGCAATTTTATGTTGTTACTTTATTTCAGAGCACAACAATTTTGGTGGGTTTTCAAATCACCTTAACTGTGACTCTTGCCTGTCAGTCACTGAGACACACGTCCACCTGCTACATGATTGTGTAACCCTGGGCAAGTAACTTTCTCTCTATGTACATTGGGGCCCTCATCTACAAACACAAGGGGTTCTGTCTGGATGTCCTGCCATGTCTCTTTTAGCTTGAGTATTCTGTGGTTTTATGTTCCCATTTGTTTCATTTTGTCTTCAGTTTTTCTGGAGGTAAGAATGAATTATCAGGTCCCCACAGTTAATTTTCAAACACAAATGAATGTTTCTGCCTTTGATCAAACAGCTGTTTCACGAAAGGGAGTTATTTCCTTGGCTGTTACGTGTGAAAGATTGACGGATTGCCGTGTGGCTTTAGAGCCCTGGCTACACAGCTGACAGTCTGTCCAGCTCTGAAAGCTCTGAGAACTGTGATGGACGTGACCCGTACTGCGCTTGATCTACATATCTTGTGTGTTTTACTACCCACAGAATGAATAATGGTCCTATTTTAGGACATGAAGAGGAAGTTGGGAGAAGGACTACCTTCCGACTTTTTTATCCAGAATCTGTTTTTTCAGATCCCAATCACAATGATCCTAATACTACGGTGATTCTCACTGCTTTTAAGCCGCTTGATTTAAAGTGGCTGTGGGAATTGTTGACAGGTGGCAAAATAGTAAGTTGGCAAAATTGATCTGGCTTCCAATTACCTTCACTTTTTTTCATTAAAAAAAAGAGACAACAACAAGTTGTATTTTTATTTTCTTACTTTATTTCAGAACACTAATGGTTTTTGGAAGAAACCAGCATTAAATCTGATCTATAAACCGTATCAAATCAGAATATTAGATCCTTTCATTATCAGAACAGCAGCTTATGAACTGCTTCATTTCCCAAAAGTGTTTCCCAAAAATCAGGTATGTATTTTCCTTTGCAGTTTCAAACTAAAGACCTCACTGGGGTGGGACAGAGGGTCCTTGGGGCTCTTGGAAACTGGATGAGAACCACAACTTGTGAGGTGGCTTCACTCATGCCTGGGTTAGTGAAATCACATTATCTTTGGATTTTAGCTTTATGTTTTTCATGTTGCAAGGAAAAGAACCTTAAGTGTGTGGGGGGTTCTGCCATTAATTAATTCATTAATTATTTTTGGCTGTGTTGGGTCTTTGTTGCTGCCCACTTGCTTTCTCTAGTTGCGGCAAGCAGGGGCTACCCCTCCTTGGGGTGTGTGGGCTTCTTGTTGTGGTGGCTCCTCTTTGCTGCGGCACACAGGCTCTAGGTGCGTGGGCTTCAGTAGTTGTGGCTTGTGGGCTCAGTAGTTGTGGTGCACAGGCTTAGTTGCTCTGCGGCATGTGGGATCTTCCTGAACCAGGGCTCGAACCTGTGTCCCCTGCATTGGCAGGTGGATTCTTAACCACTGAGCCACCAGGGAAGTCCCTAATTCTTTTTAATTATAAGGAATCTCGTTGACTCTGACTCTTGCAGCCCTGTTTGTCTACATTCCCTAGGGAAAAAATAGTCTTTAGACCCATACAGAGGCAGGCTATGTTTTTCACTTGAAGCTTGAGTAACTGTGTAATGTGATATCTCAGCTGAAATGAGGCTTTCCCTTTTGTAACTGGGTAAAATCCAAAGAAATAAACACGTATTTTGTATCTTTTCTAATTCTTTTTAATTGTAAGGAATCTCGTTGACTCTGACTCTTGCAGCCCTGTTTGTCTACATTCCCTAGGGAAAAAATAGTCTTTAGACCCATACAGAGGCAGGCTATGTTTTTCACTTGAAGCTTGAGTAACTGTGTAATGTGATATCTCAGCTGAAATGAGGCTTTCCCTTTTGTAACTGGGTAAAATCCAAAGAAATAAACACGTATTTTGTATCTTTTCTTCAGCATGATAAAGAAATTCTAAAATATTACATGCTTAAAATCAAACAGCTTTTACAAAGGAGTGTTTTTTAAAAAAGGAAATCATCCTTTTCTCTTCTCTCCATAACTCAGATTATCTCCCAAGCTTTATTGCCTTTTATATCCTTCTAGACTCTTGTCTATGCATTTACAAACACAAGCACTGGTTTTTTTAAAGTTAATTTTTATTGGAGTATAGTTGCTTTACAATGTGTTAGTTTCTGCTGTACAGCAAAGTGAATCAGTTATACCTATATCCCCTCTTTTTTTGATTTCCTTCCCATTTAGGTCACCACAGAGCACTGAGTAGAGTCCCCTGTGCTATACAGTAGGTTCTCATTAGTTATCTATTTTATACATAGTAATTATATATGTCAATCCCAATGTCCCAATTCATCCCATCCCCCCTTCCCCCCTTGGTAGATGTTTGTTCTCTACATCTGTGTCTCTATTTCTGCTTTGGGAGTAAGTTCATCTGTACCATTTTTCTAGATTCCACATATAAGCTGTATTATACGATATTTGTTTTTCTCTTTCTGACTTAACTTTCCTCTGTATGACAGTCTCTAGGTCCATCCATGTCTCTGCAAATAGCACTAGTTCGTTCCTTTTTATGGATGAGTAATATTCCACTGTATATATGTACCACATCTTCTTTATCCATTCCTCTGTTGATGGACATTTAGGTTGCTTCCATGTCCTGGCTATTGTAAATAATGCTGCAGTGAACACTGGGGTACATGTATTTTTTTGAATTATGGTTTTCTCCAGGTGTATGCCCAGGAGTGGGATTGCTGGGGCATATGGTAGTTCTATTTTTAATTTATTTTTTTATTTTTTTATTTACTATTTTTAATTTTTAAGGAACCTCCCTACTGTTCTCCGTAGTGGCTGTATCAATTTACATTCCCACCAACAGTGCAAGAGGGTTCCCTTTTCTCCACGCCCTCTCTAGCATTTATTGTTTGCATAGACTCTTGTCTATTCATTTACAAACACAAGCACTTTTTGTTTGTTCAGTATAATTGTGATTATACTATAGATACTGTTCTGCTATTTCCCCTCTCCATTTAATTAACCCTTCTCCTATTTATAGACCTTTAGTTTTTTTTGTTTTTTTTTTTTTGTGGTACGCGGGCCTCTCACTGTTGTGGCCTCTCCCGTTGTGGAGCACAGGCTCCGGACGCGCAGGCTCAGCGGCCATGGCTCACGGGCCTAGCCGCTCCGCGGCATGTGGGATCTTCCCGGACCGGGGCACGAACCCGTGTTCCCTGCATCGGCAGGCGGACTCTCAACCACTGCGCCACCAGGGAAGCGGAGATATGTAGTTTTATATCCAGCTTTTATCCTCTATAGGTAATGTAGAAATGCATGTACTTACAGAGATTTTCTGCACACTTGTGTGATTTCTGTAGGAAGGACATCTGGAAGTGGAATTCCCAAGTCAAAAAGCATAAATAGTTTAAATTTAAACCCTATTTCGTAGTAATTTTGAGGGGAAAGGACAGCTTCTGAATGTATATTTTGTGACTTTTCAGCTCTTACTTTCGTACGTGAAGTAAGATCAGATTTGTTCCTTGATTTTTGTTTTAGGTGGTGCACAGGAAGACCCTGGTCTTACTTAGAGATGATCCTAGAACTAGTTGTAAGTAGACTGAAGTTCTAGTAGGACCCAGTGTCCCAGAAGCCAAGGGAGGGACACAGCTGTATTTCAGAGAGGTCAGCTATGTCAGATGCGGTCCTGGAAACATGGAGGTCATATTGATATGGACAAGGGTAAGAAAGAGAAAGACAGCCTGACTGAACTGGGTTAAAGAGAGAGAACATGGGACACGAGTGAGCGGAGGCAAATCTTTAATGGATTTTGCTAGAAAAGAAAGCAGAGAAATGGTTGGAAGATATAGGCTCAAGAAGGTTTTTTTTAATTTTAAAGAAAGATAGATGATATGTTTGTGTGCTGAAGGGCATGATTCAATAGAGGGAAATATTGATGATGAAGAGAGAAAAGGGATACTTGTGAAAGCGAAATTGTTGAGAAAAGAAATGTGATAAAATGGAGTGCACGAGTGGAGAGGTTGGCCGTAGGTAGGAACAGGGACATCTTCATCCACATAGGAGTGAGCACTGAAAAAATATGGTTAAAGACGAAGGTAGATTTGGAATTGGGAAGATGATGTAGCTCTTGTCTGATCGATTCTGTTTTCTAAGAAAAATAGGGATTAAACCAACAAAGTAGGAAGAAGGGTAGAGCTGTTGGATAGAAAGGTATGAAATTGTCATCTTGGAGAGTAGGAACGGAAACTTACTAGGGGAGTGAAATGTAAAATGGATGGCTAGTGGGAAGCAGCTGCACAGCACAGGGAGATCAGCTCCAAGCTTTGTGATGACCTACAGTGGTGGGATAGGGAAGGTGGGAGGGAGACGCAAGAGGGAGGAGATATGGGGATATATGTATGCATATAGCTGATTCATTTTGTTATACAGCAGAAACTAACACACCATTGTAAAGCAATTACACTCCAATAAAGATGTTAAAAAAAAAAAAAGACTTAAAAAAAAAAAGGCTGTTAGGCTTGCAGACAGATTTGCTTCCTGGAGTTTATCTGATTTTATTGTGCTGCTGATTTTTTTCTTTTTCTCAAAATCATAATCATATGTAATTTCCATGGGATCTGTAAGAAACATTTAATCAAAAGAAAATCTCCTTGAATTTTTGTATTAGTAAATTTAAGATATATCTTGTTTTTGCCTCTGAAGGCCATCCAACAAGAATGAAAACTTTGAATGCCAAGACCCTTCTGCCAAACATCTATTATAGTGTTTTTCAGGATATATGTACATGTGAAGAGGATGCTTGGTTTCTTTCTTTTTAGTTAAAATTTAGTTAAAATTATAATCAATTTAAAAACAAAATTGAGATTGTGACTTTAATCTGTATATACGTCTAGAATCTTTATTTTCTAGTCAGATCATTACCATGGCAATTTGTTATTGAAGTTACTTGATTAAAGCCGTCTTTCCCTAGAGCTAAATTATCAGCATTATAAAATAGAACCATTTTAAGGCTAAATTATTTGAAGCCTTTTAGCATGATCTTATCCGTTAGTGAATTAAGCTGTCCTTACGTTTCATACGTGGGTTTAACATTCTCAGGCTTTGCTTTTTCCACAAGTTGCTTGACTTCGGTGTGTTTTTTTAAAAACAAGGCAGCAGCATCCTTTTCCTTAAAGGCTTCATTTGATAGCTGTCTTCTGGACTAGTACTGCAGTTAAGTTTGACCTGAGAGACTTTCTAAGATTCCAAGCAACACTTTATATTCAGAGTTAGGATATTAACTTTGGGGCTTGAGCCTTAGGGCATGACAAGGATTTAACTGAAGTATTTCTGTCCTGATTAAATGTTCAGAAGATGCTTTTTTGTAAGATTAGGTCACCCAAATGTTTTGGAAACAGGTACCTTGTTTGGATTTTTTTCCTAAATTTTCATTTCCTCCTCCAGAAACCCAAACACCCAACAACAGGAATTATTGCCATTACATTGGCATTTCACATATGTCATGAAGTTCACCTTGCTGGTTTTAAGTACAACTTTTCTGACCTCAAGAGTCCTTTGCACTACTTTGGGAATGCCACCATGTCTTTGATGAATAAGGTAAAATATATATATATATATATGTGTGTGTGTGTGTGTGTGTATATATATATATATATACACACACACACACACACACACACACACTTTGGTATAATCTTTGATCTTTAGAGTTGGAAAGCTTATATTCTCCCTTTTCACCCTGTCATTTTACTGAGGGAACAGGTTTTGAGGGGATGACGGCTTGATAAGGGTTTACAGAGATAGCACGTGCTGAAATTAGGACTCAGGTCCAGAGTTCTTACTACAGCTCCCAATCTGTTGGCCTCAGACCCCTGGGAGAAACTCATCAAACCTATATAGTGACCAAGCCTTACCCTAGATACTGTATCATATTTGCACTATTTGAATATATAGAAACCTGCTGTTTGAGATATTTCAAATTCACCTAAAAGCATGGCCATAATCATACGAATTATTTTCATGTAGTTTTTCAGTTAAGTCGATGCGAAGGTCCATAACATTTTAACCTCATGAAAGAATCTTCATGGTCAGAATAGTTGTAAACCTCTATACTAGATCATTCTTTTCTTCTCTTGAATGGGGATTAATGGTGGTGGATTTGCTCCTTAAGATTTTGACTTTAACTGGTTAAATGGGAAGGAATTTCCTATTTTCCTAATTATAACTTAGATTAGTGACGCAGTGATAGGATTAAAATGTTACCTGTACATTTTAAATATTGAACTGTGAATGATTTGCTGTTAAGTATATGGATATATCCCATGACATGAAACCAGTCCCCTTAAATCTTCATCCCTAAGTACTATATAAGCTGAAAAAGTGATATTATTCAGGTTAGAGCTTAACACTTCCAAATTCTGGTTTCTAGATTTATACCATAATTCAGTAGACTAGAAGATGATGTGAGGGAGCCTCTTACTTATGTGATGGTTTAAGTGGAAAGAGTGGGCTTTAGGGAAAGCTCTGGCACAAGAATGAGCAATGAAAAAGAAATGAGAAAGATAAGTTAAAAATCCATGCCACTTGTTACTTGAGTTTTTAATTAAGCTTCTTAGATACAGCATATTCCGTTGCTGCTGTTGTTAACATTTTGAGATTGGGATAGATGGTGATTTTATTTTTTTTTTCTTCTTTAGAATGCGTATCACAATGTGACTGCAGAGCAGCTCTTTCTGAAGGACATTATAGAAAAAGACTTTGTAACCGACTTGACTCAAGATTGACCCTACAGACCCAGAAGACGATGCCAACAGTATTAGTTTTACTTTTACATTGCAATTTTAGTTTCTTTTTAAATATGTTGGATGTACTTGTCAAGAAATTAAGTCTGTTGCTGCCTGGTGCTTCATAACCACCGGCTTAATTTCTGTGAATATATTTAATTTATGGAAACCAAGACATGCTAAGATATCAGGGAGCGTGAACTTCTTTTCATTGCATTGTTTTAAAAATAAGCTAGTTTTCTGAGGTGTTTTTAAGCATCTTTTTATAGTTGTTACTTCATCTTAGACTTTTGAAGGGATGTGACTTCCTAATAAGTAAGGGGATTTAGTTTACCACAGCAGATTTTGAATGTAACGTGACATTTTGAGAGGTTTATCTGCCTCCTGTAAATTGGTGGGGAGCTGGCATGCAGCGGTGCCTTGAATGTGGCATACTGGAACCACTTCAGGCCTCTGTATCTCTCTCTGGATGATTGATTGTTTGGTTCCTTTTTGTTCTACCTGAGGAACCTGACTGGAATCTTAAACCAGACCCTAAGCATGGATGATTAGGGAAACCTAAGATCATACTGGCTTAATTAAGCATTTTTTTCCTACAGTTAAGTTAAACCATGATTATGACGAGTAGTTTGGTAGAATCAAGATGTTTTTTAAGTCGAAGGAAATAGGATAAATATGAAACTCTGGATAAGTAAATAACCAAAGAAAGAATGCAATTCCTAAAGTCTGGTGACTGCATTATTTTAAAGAAATAAAGTTTATACAAAGAAGCTGAACTAGGCAAGCTCAAGAAGGAGAAAATTCTTAAAACATTTTTTGCCTGGTTTAATTTATTCATTAAAATTTCAAAGTTTATTGGAAGTAAATTAGGAAAGACATGAATGAGTAAACCTTTAGGAAGAGTCAAGCTTTTTCTGGATTTAAATGTCATTTTCATGAAAAACCAATTGTCCACATGATTAAATTGCATCTTCAAATGGAAAGCTTACCTAGGGTGCACCAGAGAAGACTCTTGTGGGATGCAAACAAGCCAGTTGGACAAAAGTGGTGAGCTAGTCACCTCCCTTTTCATTTTAATGTCTGACTATAACCAAAGGCTATGGGGAGGGAGGGGGACAAGGGGTGAAGAGAACAGTGGAGGTTATAAGGCTGGAATCAAGAGCTGTCAGAAGAGGTAGGAGTGGAAAGAACTGGCATCTTTTGAACAATAATTATCACTGGGAGACAATGATAATTATCACTAACTAGCCTGCATCATCTCTAAAGAGAGTGTATAAATACTATTAGATCAGAAACAGAAATAAGTGACTGACATACTTGAAAGTGGTGTAAGGGGGACAAAACTAGTAGCTGATGTAACCCAGACCTAGGCAATAAATATGGACTCTGTTCTGTTAATCCCAGCATATGTTTGTTTGCACCGTACCAGTCTCGTTTGATTTTTCTGATAACTTCTTTGAGGTGGAAAAGGCACTGCTGTTCAATGTGAACTTTCCCTTATACCACACAGCCATAGGCTGCAGCTGGGCTGCTGAAGCTGAGTTTGATGTAAAGTAATTCGGGCTTCAGAAAGGATGGTGCTGGCTACAGAAAAAGTCAATGTCAAAAGCCAACGGTAGGGGCTTCCCTGGTGGCGCAGCGGTTGAGAGTCCGCCTGCCGATGCAGGGGACACGGGTTCGTGCCCCGGTCTGGGAAGATCCCACATGCCGTGGAGCGGCTGGGCCCGTGAGCCCTGGCCGCTGAGCCTGCACGTCTAGAGCCTGTGCTCCACGACGGGAGAGGCCACAACAGTGAGAGGCCCACGTACCGCAAAAAAAAAAAAAGCCAGTGGTAGGCACTTCCCTGGTGGTGCAGTGCGTAAGAATCCGCCTGCCAATGCAGGCAACACGGGTTCGAGCCCTGGTCCGGGAAGGATCCCACAAGACGCAGAGCAACTAGGCCCATGTGCCACAACTGCTGAGCCTGCGTGCCACAACTACTGAGCCTGCGTGCCACAACTACTGAAGCCCACGCGCCTAGAGTCCGTGCTCTGCAACAAGAGAAGCCACCGCAATTAGAAGCCCGCGCACCGCATCCAAGACTAGCCCCCGCTCACTGCAACTAGAGAAAAGCCCCCGCGCAGCAACGAAGACCTAACGCAGCCAAAAATAAATAAATGAATTTATAAAAACAACAACAAAAAAAACCCAAACCCCCCAATGGTGGCATTTTCAAATGTTACTGTAAGTACTATAATACTGGCCATAAAAACCTGATCTTAAAATTGAGGGATCTGGCATTTTGCATGGTATGAGAAAGGTTACAAACCTCAAGGTTGTTTTATTTAAGCAAAAAACAAAAAACCTGAACAAGACATATATACAATTTATTAAAAACACATGAACACATTAAAATCTCACTATTTATACAGTCTAAATTCTAGCAACATATACAAATACTGAGTGACTACAGTACATGCCGAGGTAAGAAAAGTACATTCTGGGAGAATATCACTGACACTCAAGCCATTTTTATTTCCAATACGTATTTCAATACATGTTTTGTTTCTACCTTTCCCAGTGCCAAAAAAGAGGAGGAGGAGATGAGAAGAAACTAGTCACAAGTTGGATTAAATGAGAACTGGTGCCACAATTGACCTAAAAGTATCCAACTCTTCCTTAGATTTTGCAGTTTAGGGACTTCAAGTTCAGAACTGAAAGGCAGAGCCAGTAGGTAATTTTTTTTTTTTTTTTAAATAAGCAGAGCTTCATTGATTTAAGAGGGGCTGAAAAGCTTTTATTGTCCCACCTAATCTATTCATTCTTTCGAATTGTATTATCTGACATGGTTGTTTCTGTAACCCTCTTGCTCTCCAGGTAACAATGTGGGGCCCAGGGAAAGAAGTTCAAGCTTTATCACATTCCATAGAATTACAGCCACATTCATATTTAAACGAGCTCATTTTCTGCTCCCTCCAGTGCGAGGGTCGGGGGGAGGTGTGTTGGGGGGGAGGGCAAGTGTATACGTAACATCCTAATTTCAGTTACTGAATAAATCCTCTGCTCGAACCATTTCAACAGCGAATAAACCCATTGTTCAATACAAAGTGCAAACAGTGAAACGTGAACTTAAATAACTGGGCTAGACCCTGCATACGCAATTGGATCTATTTAGATTTACAGCTTTCAATAAAATATAAATCAGCATTCACAATATCTTCCCTTTAACTGTGCCGGTTCCCAAGATCAAGTAACAGCGAAGCCAGTGTAATTTTATGAAACCTTAAGGGCCACATTTCCTGCACCACTGTCTGATTCTACTTTTGTAACTGCATTAACGGGAAAGAATTTAATCCAATAAGCCACAGTGAGTTAAATCTTTTACATGTTTCAAGCAAAGAATAAAAATTCCAAGGGAATTCTGTAAAAGATGGTTACTTTCACATTTTCAGTTTTTACTTGATTGTCTCCAAAGCTGTATATATAGCAGACATAGTAACATTAGGAAAAAAAAAAAAACCCAAAACAAAACTCTAATATGAAAACATACGAATTAAAAGAAAAAGTACAAACCAGTACAACCCTTTGTATCAGGCTCAGCTCTTCATTTGGAAAGTAAAATATATAATAGTAGTAAAAACTAAGTATTTTATAAAAATTATTGGTAGTTCAAAAACAGCACAGTGGCAATATATGAATCAAGTCTTAAAACATGCATTATTTAAGAAAACATTTGCTTCTCAAAAAAAAAGTTCTATGGGAAAACAATCAGGTACACACAAACAAAAATAGCAAGCATCTTTGGAAAAATGAAATAGTTACTGAAATCATTTCTCTTAAAGCTTCGAACAGGTATATGATTTGAGAAAAAGTATATTTTTGTATACTAAGGACGAATAAAAAAATAAAGCAATTGGTTTACTCTCTTCCCACCTGAAAGGGGATAACTGCATTAATACATGTGCTTCACACATTCATAGGTTTTAATAAAAGTTCAACATCTGTGCTTTTTGTTTCAAATATTTTGAAACAAAATGTGTATTGGTTTTTCACTGAATAAAATTATGCCTCAAAAGTCTGTTGGAAAAAAGGAAAAGCCACTGAAAATAAGACCAAGAAAATCATACAACTAGAAGGCAGGGAGGCCGTAGAAATAGGCAGTTCTGTTTTGAAGCAACGTTTTACAATACTGATAGACTCACGGAAGCAAGCAAAATGAACACTGTACATCATTAGTCAAATTTAGCATATTCTGCCATCATCTGGTGGCACAGGCTAAAAGAAACAACTAGAACCTGATGGGAAAGTATATTTCAATATAAAGTCTGCAAACTAAGGTTTATATTGATTGATAGAAGAGGGGATGCCAAGTTTCTATATTTTAATCATATGGTCAGCTTCCATATCATCTTACCAGTCTAAAGACTTTTAAAGATGGTTTCTACACTAACCCTACTAAGCTGCACGTGGTTTCTATTTCAGTCATTTAAACTAGTTCTGGGCAAATGGTGACAAAGAAGTTGCCCAGAGGTATCAAAAACAAGACAGGAAGTTTCCCTTGCTAGGATGCTGAAACATTTGTTCCCTAGGTATATAAAGGACTGCACCCCCTACCACATAGATGGCATAATCACACAGAGCTGAAGAATACATGCTGGGTTTACATTTCTTATAGTAGTTTACTGTGGAAAACAAGTATTTCTTTATTCGACTAAAAACAACAAATTACCTTGAGATTCAAAGAATAACCTGTATACGTAAAACCAAAGAGGACAAATTCGGTTACTTTTTTTGGCGGCGGGGGGTGGTAATTTATATGACTCCCGAGGAGTCATGATTTTGCCTTTCACCGTGATAAATATAAGTGGGTACTGTTTAGCGTTCACTTTTAGAAACCCTCAACTTTTCACAACTCTCCTAGGAAAAATTCCATTGCAAGTAAAGTTCGGGGCAGGAGAATCTCCTTTACAGCTTTTTTAATTTGTAAAGTTGTTCTGTTTCCACATGGAAACATTAGGGGATCTGAAATAATGAGGTTGATAAAGCAAGCATCACCCACTGAAAAAACTCAAGCATTTATAAACACAAGAACGGGGCTGGCCACCAAGGGCCCCAGGTGGAACAAGCAGGGATGAGGCCAAGTTATGTACTATGAAATGTTAAAGCTCGTTAGGGTGTCAGAAAGTGAAAAATCACTCTGCTCACTACAGGTCAATTTCCCAGCTATAGCTCTTCCTAAGGAAAGATGGATAAGTATATATGACTGCAATCAAAACAAGGATTATGTCACTATTTTTTTTAAAAATTCAGAAAGCAATATAGGAATAGAAGAGGAAGAAGTCATGATAGTACCCACCTTTCACAAAGAGCAGAATTTCAAGCCATCAGACATTTTATAACAGTACCGTGCGTTATTGCCAGAAAGGCTTACAGAGCCATCTCGAGTTCATCAATGTAACTGCAGCATTGGTAATAAATACTCTCAGTGATTTTTAATTTCTTTGAAGTGCATAGTAGGGAGCTTTTTCTGTATAAAATAGTGTTTTACAGTAGTAACAAACAGGATATTTGAAATTTAATAGGCAAGCAGTAACTGTGCTACAGTAACACTTTTAAAGCAAGATGGCAAGATTAGTAGTTTCCTGTACCTCGGTCATCACATTTCCCCCAACCACGTCCGTGACAGATATGTAATACGTTCTATATATTACTACCACTAATACAATTTTAAAAAGGCCATGTGCTTTAAAATGATGCTTTGTAAAAGGCAGCATCACCTTCAAAGGGTTTCTTTAGAAACACCACACTCGCCAGCCCTCCCTGCTCCTGATACCCCCTGTGCGCTCTGTGGCACTTGGTATACCAACTCGTCTGGGGCACTTGGAGCTGGCTTCCCACCTTTCGGCGTATCATACTGGGCCTGGGCCGAGGAGCAGCTGTCAGTCCTGGAGAGAAGAGTGTTGTATGTTCCCACCAGAGGGGGAGGTTGGTTCCCTGCAGCTTTGAAAGTGGACGCTGAGGGCAGGCCAACCGAAGCTGTGGGGTGCCCGGACATATCCACGACAATTGGGGTTGCGTACTCGGGCCCAGTAACCGGGAGTGGTTCAGCATAGGCATGATAGACTTCCTGCACAGGGGAGCTGTAAGGGTCTAGGTCAGCATAGCCTGCTTCTTTGCCTTCCTCTGGTTTAAAGGTAGATCTCTGATGGAGTGTGCCAACAATTCCTCCCACAAGTGGCTGTGCATACTCTGTGGGTATCGCAAAACACAGACAACAGAAAAGTTATCTCATTAAGGCAGGGATCCTATAATTCAGGGTGGCAGCTGCAGGCTTGCACCGAAAACAAACACCTCTTTATGGCACGTTTGTTATCAACGGAGACTGATGGATCTTCCCGCAACAACTAACTTCAAAAATTAAAACTAAAGACGTTACCCTATATCTCATGGTAATAAGTCGATGTGCCAGAGAGCTTCATTCATGGAAGTCTGCATAAAGAGTGTATATGTTCTTCAGATTTATAGACAGTACTTCATTGGAAAATAAATATTCCATTACTGAAATAATATTCGTCTTGGAAAATAATTTCATAGATTTTTTTTTCCTTTTTCAAATATTAGGAAATGTTTAAAATATATTCTACGTTAATAGGATAAATACTGTGAGGCCACTGTGTCTTTCCTGCTCTCCTTTTAAAACCCCCAAACGCCCAATAAAACCAAACGGAATTTCAGGTAAGCAGACAAAATGCCTAAAGTTTTTAGAAATGAGTACCCCAGTTTTATGGACAGAACATCTAAGACACAGAAATGACTCTCTTGAGGTCTTTTTAAAAAGTGGTTCTATATTTGGAAACTAGTTCATCTCCTATACATGAAACAGATAAAGGGTACTGCAAATCTCACAGCACTTTACAGTGAGCGCGGCAGCTTCTCCTTCCCATGGTGGCTGCACTAGTTACCTGCAGAGTCAGCCTGCAGCACCGTGGTGACTTCTCTAGGACTCAAGTGATTCACTTCACTACTGCTGTAGCGAACTGGGGTTTCCTCGTGCTCCACTGATTTGGCAGGAAGAAACTGCTTCATTCCTTTCCACCAACCTTCATTGTGATCATAAGTAAAAGAGACCATTACATAGAAAGCTATGTTTGAAATGATAACAGTATATGAAGGGAGCAATCCTGTTGCATTTAAGCCATTTCTATAACAAATATTTATACAAACCAGCCTTTGTGTTCAAGGTTTTTTTGGTTTCTTTGGTAGTTGTTCTGGTGGTAAAATACACACAACATAAAATTTCCTATCTTAACCATTTTTTTTGGCCACGCTGCACGGCTTGCAGGATCTCAGTTCCCCGACCAGGGATGGAACTGGGGCCACAGCAGTGAAAGCCTGGAGTCCTAACCACTAGGCCGCCGGGGAACGCCCTGAACCATTTTCAGTTGAACAGCTCAGTGTTATTAAACACATATTCACATTGTTGTGCAACCCTCCCTACCGTCCATCTCCAGAACTTTCTTCACCTTGTGAAGCTGGAATTCCATACCTAGTAAACCGTAATTCCTGATTCTTCCCCTCAGCCCCTGGCAAGCACCACTCTACTTTCTGTCTTTATAATTTTGAGTACTCTAAGTACCTCGTATGAATGGAATCATATGCTATTTTTCTTTTTGCGACTGGCTTATTTCATTTAGCATAATTGCCTCAAGGTTCATCCACGATGTAGTATATATTGCAGAATTTCCTTCCTTTTTAAGGCTTAATATTCCATTTTATGTGTATAACCACATTTTGCTTATCCATTTATTTTGGTGGATAGATACCCGGATTGCTTCCATGTTTTAACTATTCTGAATAACGCTGCTATGAACACGGATGTAAATATATCTTTTGAAGACTCTGCTTTCAATGCTTTTGGGTATATACCTAGAAGTGGAATTGCTGGTTCATATGGTAATTCTATTTTTAATTTTTTGAGGAACTGACAAAAAATTCTGTTTTCCACAGAAGCTGTACCATTTTACATTCCTGCCAACAGTGCACAAGGGTTCCAGTTTCTCCACATTCTTGCCAACACTTACTGTTTTCTGTTTCTTCCTATTCTCTATTTTGTTCCTCTCTTCTCTAATCTTTATTACTTCCTTCTTCCCTATAGCTTTGGGTTTAGTTTGTTCTTCTTTTTCTAGTTCCTTAAGTTGTTCAAACTTATTTTTTGCTTTGATAAGACTATCCAGTGCAAAGCAGAACACGGTAGAAATCTCTATCAAAAGCATATACTGAAGCAAATCACGGCTATTATAGTGCAGCCAGATATAGTTTGTTATAGCAGTGGTCTTTAATAAGTTTTAATAAGCTTAAAAAATTCTAAGATCAACCCTGCAGGGGGGCGGGGGGACGACGGTGAGAAGTAGCAGCCCAAGACCTGCCCCCATCACTGCTCTTTTCTACCCTCGTCACAGTGAATTCTTTTGACCCCTAACAGTCATTCCAGTGGTGAGACTGGGAAGTGGGAGACCCACCCGCAGAAGGCCCCTGGTGTCACCTGCAGCAACATGCCACCTGCCACAGAGAGCAGGAATTTGGAAGATGACAACTCATGGCAGAGATAGCAGACTTCACTGACTCGTAAAACGCTGAACTCCACTGCACTGTAATCCTCTGCTTCTTACCTAGTGTTCACGTACACCACACAGAAAGCTGGTCTCCTCAAGACCGATACATACATGGGACAAACCAGACAAATTTTCCAAAAGGAAAAGAATAGAGCATGTGTTATGAGAAATTCTTACTTCCCATTTCATTACTTACAGACTAGAGACTTTATAGAAAAGTAAAAATGATCAGAACAGAAGAGGAATGCCATGTTTCCAACAGTGCTAGGGAGTTTATGTGGGCCTGAAAATGGCTTTCCTCTTTCACTGCTGCCAGCTGGTGGGCAGAGGCTTCCCTCTGATGGAAAGAGATGTAAAGCCACAAATTACCTGCCCGGTCCCAGTAAGGTAAGTCATAGGTGCCTTCAGCTTTTTTCTTTCTGGAAAAATACAGAAAAAAAAAAGTTACCAAATAGAGTTAATTCACTAGTAAGAAAGCTCTGAAACTGCAGGATAAACACCAAAGTTAATAATTAGTCAAGAGTACACATTTCTACTTGCTGATTTCCCTGGGAGACCTCTTTCACTCGACTTCTGAAGTTGCCACTGCTGAGGCTCATGAATTCTGGACTCTCAATAAATATTAAACTATCTCCTGAGACAGTTATCTTGTTACCCAACTATTTTCCACTCAAATGGATAAAGGGATAAAAAAAAAAAAAAGACTATGTAGATAAAAACCTTGAATCAAATCAAAGACCCAACCCTGACACGTGGATTATTCTGGGGAAATCATGTTAGGTTTGTTTTGGTTTCAAATACAAATTTCACAAATCAGTCAATTCACAAAGTTCACAGGACACAACAAGAGCAACAAAACCCCCATATTTTCTTCTACATTGTTACTTTTTTTTCAACTTACTTTTTTTCTACAGTCCTTTGCCCCTGAGAAGTTTAAAGTGTCACACACCCTTAACTGCATAGACCTGATTCCTCCACCCTGTGCAAGATAAGCCAATGCTGTCACTAACAGTGAGGGGACCGAGGGCCACGTGTGCAACGAAGAACGTTCTCCCCCAGCCTGCTCCTCAGAATTCTGACACATCCTCCCCTGGAGAAACTTCTGTCCCTCCCCAACATTAAGAATTGCTATCTACTGTGAGCTTTTTAAAAAGAAAAAAATCAAGCACACAAAAGGACATTTTCTGATGTACACCTAATTAAAATAATGCACTGCAAGCTAAAGAGAAAGTTGTTCTAGTGTTGTCAACGAGGAAAAGAGGGTTATGTGACTTGCTGAAGATCACAAGTGGGGCTTTCTCAAAGAGCCCAAGCTATGTGCTTTTCCTGCTTCGAAACATTCTTCTCTAGTATAAAACTATGTTTTTATTATTGATACTAAAAGCTCCCTCATTTTAAAGTCTGGCTGTATTTAAAATATAATACTTCATTATTTCAAAGTAAGGTATAGCGTAAAATTTGTGGACGAGATGGTAGGTGCTGAAGCTGTCCAAGGGTTGTACTATAAAGGATTTCATATTCTTGATCTCCAGTGACAAAGCTGCAGGTGATTTATTCGTTACATGTAAAGTACTTAGAACAGTGCCCTGTATAGGTTAGGGATTCAGTAACTTGCAGCTGTTTTTATTATTACTTTTCTCCTGGCTATTTTCCATAAGCCCCTTAACGGCGCTTCCTCTTTACTCCTTGTCACAAAGCCAGTCGTCAGCAATTTCATCCACTACGTTTGTAGAAGTAACCTCAATTCTGCAGCTCAGACCTTTTGTCCTGAACAGGCTCGTGTTCCATCTTGCCTCTTGGGAGTCTGAATGTCCAGAGTCCTTTAAACGTCATCCCACACTGATCTCAGGACTTGCCTCCTGCCTCTCAACAGCTCTACTCCCCTGTCCTCACCCCCACGCCCTGGGGCTTTAACCGCAGAGTAGTTAGACTTGAACTGCCAGATTGATCAGAGGCTGCAGCGGCTAACAGCACGGGCTCTGAAGCCTGGACCAAATCTCCACCCTGCCATGTGCTGACCAGATGACCTCGGACAAGTTACCTGTGCTCTCTCAGTCTCACTTTCCTCTTCTATAAAATGGGATTTATAACAACACCTGCTTCACAGGTTGTTTTAAGGATTAAATGAGTTAAAACATGTAAGGCATTTAGAAAAACGTGTAAAACCAGCATTTCATTTTATTTTCTATGAAACTGCCGTTGCTACTGTTCTCACCACTACTACTGTTGCTGTCCGGTTCCCTGAAAGCATCGTGAACTTTCCTTCCTGGACTCTCCCAGAGCCCTGTTCCCTCCTCCCCCGCCTCATGCTCTCATGCTAAGTTGTCAGTTCTGTACAGACAGCCCCTCAACACCAGGAATCCGGTACCCACGCCTCCTCCAGCTTACTTCCACCCGTGGAACAAACTGTGGTTGGCACGGTTATGATGCCTACTCATCTTGGGTGAAACTTAGAGGATTTAAGCTATTTAAGACATGTTACGTAGTTCAAAATGGAGTCCCAGTGGCCAACAAGAACTTGCCTGTGAGTTGTTTTGAAACATCCACTGTAGGACTGCCAGTGTCCTCGAATGATAAACGGAGAATATTACTTTAGACAAGAAGTTTGATGGGCCATGTATGGCACGGGAACAGACAGCAACTGAAGGAGTCCAGACTCTTCCCCTGGGGTAACAGTTATTCCTTAAGAGGAGACCATTGAACAGAGTGACCTGAAGGATCTTGGCTGGAGGCCCCCATGCTGCTGAGAGCTGTTCCAGATGGAGGCCGCCTGCGGCCCTGCTGGAGCCGGGGTGATTTCCCACTCTCACTTGTCATGTGCTGCTGTTGGTGCTGAGATGCCTCCTTCAAGGCTTCTCCTTGGAGTGGTTCGTTTACATCCTCCTCCCCTGCCCCCACCCCAACACTTTGCCTAACCTGTGTTGTGCGCTAATTATGTGTAGTAAACCGAGTGAGTCGTGAGTTGAATATTGGCTACTGTTTTATCTCCAATCCCGTGATCCCTACCTGCCCATACTGCTGGGCCCTGCAACAAACAGGTTCCACGGTGGAAGGTTTTCTGCAGAGTATCCTCTCCCATCCATAGACTCTGGGGTTCACCACTGGACTCCCAGCACACGGCTCAATACTTGGCAGGGAGTAGGAGGCTCAAATATGTGTTGGATGGCTAGACAAATGAAGTCCCTCCAAAGCTGTCAGTCACCAACTCTGTCCCTCCTACTCTGTTACCTCTACTCACGACATCTCTACCGGTCAACTGCACAAGCCAGAAACGTGAGAGAAACTTAGATCCTCCTGTTCCTTAGCAAGTGGCCAGTCAAGCCCCGCACTGACGCCTCTAGGAAACCTCTCCCCCTCCAAGTCTCTCCCTTTCCTAGAATTGCAGTATCATGTTCTTGTGTGGCCTTAATAGTTTCCTAACTCATCTCTCTGCCTCTTCTAGTCTCTCTCTCCTCTTCAATCCACCCTCCTGCCACCATTTTTCTACAATCATCTGATAATATCACCTGTCTGCTGAACCCTGCTCAAGGATTTCCCCATCTACAGAAAGTCCTTTCTGGTCCCAGGCCCAGGCTGCATTTCTATGGGTCTCCTAGCGCTCCCGCACGCCAAGCCCCTGTGGGATGACTCACTGTTCTGCCTACATTCCACAACTCTGTGCCTTCCTGCAAGCCATCCCATCCATCTGGGCCATTCTCTCTTCCTCTATCTCGCCAAATGTAATCCCTCCTTTAAGGCAAACCATGCCAAATTTGAGGAACACTCTTTTCTGAAAAAAAGGTTTCAGGTAATTCTCATGGTTCTTACGTCTGTGTTCCCCAGCACTTCATATACAACTCATCATGCCAAAGTATAGTTGTCAATCCTGCTAAACAATCTGGAGATAATAATTGTGTCTCATTCTTTCAAAGTGCTACTAAGTATCTATTATATCTTGCTGATGTGTGTAACCCATTGTATAATACAAAATTTGATACAATAAAGGTACTTAGTAACTGATTATGGAATTGAACTTACTCATTTTTTACAGGAATAAAGGAGAAGTATATATATTTTTATTCTAATGACTGTCTTAACTCTCCCTCTCAAAAAACTTCATCTTCTACATTTAGTTTCTATTTCACATTTGGAAACATCCCCTCTAGGACCAGTTGGGTGAACTAGTTTTGTACGAACCTGTTTCTCCAATGCCAAGCACACACTAGTATGAGAATGAGAGTGGTAAGGACCATGACCAGCACAGGGACAAGGACGGCGGCCAAGGCTACATCTGAAAAACAAAAACAAACAAAAACACATTAATACCAAAGGCATCATTAAGGAGAAGAGTACATATTAACCATATCACCATTCAGAGCTTTTCTATCTTAAAAAAATACCATAAACATAATTTATGCAATGAGAGTGGGCACGAGTGGTAATTGCAGAGGCCTTCATGGATACATGGAAGTGCGTCACATTATTTGCTCCACCTTTGCAGTTTTTAAATCACCAAGACAAATGATAAACTGGGAAAACGTATTTTCTGCATACGTGATAAAAGGTTAATATAGTTAATCTATTACAGAATTTACAAGTAAAAAATAAACAACAGAAAAATCAGCAGAGATGAAAGAGCAACGCATTAAGAGCACAAGTGACCATTAAGCATGTTCACCTCATTAGTAATCAGAAAGATGCTATTTTTGCTTATCAAATTGGCAAATATTTAAAAGAACAACTAATTGTTGAAGAGGGTATCAGGAAACAGGGATTTTGATGGGACTATAAATTGAAACTACCTTTCTGATTGGCATTTTGGGACAATATCTATAAAAACCTACTACTTGGCAATTCTCTATGTAGAATTTATTCCTAGGAAAAAATTAAGATGGGATTCAAAGATGTATCTTTAAATATGTTTGCTTCTGTATCTGCAGAAGACTGTAAAACTGGAAGTAATCCAAATGCCCAACAATGAAAGGGAATAAGTAAATCATGGTCTCCTTATAATAAAATATTATCCTTATAATATAATATAATATTAAAATATCATCCAGCAATTGGTAGTGATGGCAAAATACTCATAGATGCAGGAAGATAATAATATAGTATTAAGTATAGAAACCAAATGTGTGTACTAACAAGGCAGAAACCAACACAATGCTGGAGCCTGCAGGGACTTGGAGATCACTTAATCCCCTTATCTCACTCCATAGATAAAGAATCCTGGGCAGAAATGGTCTGCTTAAGGTCAGTTGGGACACTAGTTTCTTCCTCCACCTCTCAACCTCCTCCTGGCCATGACGGTGATAACAGCAACAACTGCTGCTATTTACTGGGTGCTAAGCGCCAGACCTGCATCTTATTTACTCCTTATAATCCCACCCAAAGAGAGAAAGAAGCTGAAGATACAGGGAGGGAGAGGATAATCAGTAACACCAGGCCTCTGAGAAGCTGTATGGATGGGAACTAGGTGAGTATGCAGGCTCCACAAAAAGGAAGTGCCCTTCGAATGGCTTCTACTTTGGGAAGCTGAAGATGTAATTGAGAGTGACTGAGGATCTCTGGGTCAAGGGTTTGAAAAATACAGAGAATGTTTCAAACAGCTACTGTTGAGAACAGACAAAAGAGCTAACCAGGGAAACAGAAAGACCACCAGCTGCTACTGAGGGCTCCACTGAAGGAGGATCTGTACATTACAGTGGCACAAATCTGACCATGACATGATTTGCACCAGCATCACTCTCAGCCTGGATGTAAAAATGGAGAAAGGAGAAGTGAATAAAACAGAAATCATGACTCAGGATAGAAAGGACTAAGAAATTAGAAAAGCAAATGCGCTATATCCCTAAAATTTGTGAAATCGTAGAGAGAATAATCAGGTTCAGATGGATACAGTCTGACTTAATCAGAGGCATTAAAATATATGCTTAGGTTCAAAAAAACAATAAAAAGTTTACATACTACTGTTCCAAAGAAAAGGAGACAGGAGGTCTTCAACCAAAAAGACCTAGATGTTCTTTGTTATTTTAAAGATTACAGGGATCCTAGTTCTGGAAGAAAATGCTTTAAGAACCCTTTTAGTCCTAAGATTTAAAAATTCTATAATCAGATTTTAAGATGAACAACACTTTTTTTTTTTTTGCGGTATGCGGGCCCCTCACTGCTGTGGCCTCTCCCATTGCGGAGCACAGGCTCCGGACGCACAGGCTCAGCGGCCATGGCTCACGGGCCCAGCCGCTCCACGGCATGTGGGATCCTCCCGGACCGGGGCACGAACCCGCGTCCCCTGCATCGGCAGGCGGACTCTCAACCACTGCGCCACCAGGGAAGCCCTGAACAACACTTTTAAATGACTGTTTTTCCATCCGGGTATGTGGTCTGGGATTCCACCTGAACGCATGCTTTCTGTAAATGGATAAGAAGCTCTTTGTGGGATGCTGAAATTTCTTGTCTCTGTCAACTCTTGCTTCTCTCTAGACTGGACAAAATAAATGTTGCCCCTGCCATTTCAAAGAGTTGCCACCAAGTCCTCAGCCACTACTCCCACCCCATGACTGTGCACCCTGAGGGGAATTCAGGATGGAGAAAAAACAGAATACTAGCTCTAAACAGTTAAGATACATATCAATGAATAATTTCTATGAGCTCAGACTCTTGCATCTTCTCACACATAGAAAAGCACTAAAATCATTAACTTGAGACGTCTGGTTTTTGTGATTAGCGGTAATTTTTTGATGTGTGACTACATTTTTTCCAGCATAAACCCCTATAAATCCTGGCTCCTCCCTCTTTGGAACAGTTTCTCAGAACTATCTGAGAGGCTGTATCCCAGGCTACTGTCCCCAGTAAGAACCTGAATAAAACATAATTCTCAACTTTTAGGTTGTGAGGTTTTTTTTGTTTTTCAGTCAATACTAGCTTTTCCTGCAGCATGAGAAAGAAATTGGTCTCTTTGGGAATACTTCAGAAGATAGGAAGGAAACTGACATGTAGGAAGTTGTAGAAAGTTATCTGAATCCAGGCAAATTTTCAGAAAATGAGAATGATTAAGTGCTATGTGGCACAAGTTACTCTGAATGAACTGCTTTCTCTTCTCTGCACTGTCCTGAAAATTAGTGTGCTTTTTATCTGTCAACACTGAAATTAATTCCTCCATGCCACTGATGCTTTTTGTTCCTGAATTCAACAGAAATTTTGTTTTCAAACTAGTAAAATAAAAAAACTACTATGTTTTATATATGTTAACACCTTATATACTAATAATTAAAAGCAAAATTTGAAAGTAAATTGAAAAACACACTATTTATAATCTGAAAAACTGTAAACATTTAAAAAACAGAGACCAAATTTTTAAAATAAATGTTAACAGAGTATCTTTTTTTAAAAAAAAGTATGTATTTTCACCAAAACTTTTTTTCTCCTTCTTCCCTTTATCCTACCAAGTTCCCTATCCAGCAAATTAATGTATAATCAGAAAAAAAGTTTGTTTCCTGCTATGGTTTTAGTTATTTCTAGAAAAATTATCTTCCTAAGCCTGAGACTCCACATATTTAGCTATAGAGGGAAAAAAAAATCATAAGAGGAAGCCTAGAATACAGCAGCCATCTCTAAATATTTAAAGAACCATTTTACATAGTACCAGATAATAGAACTTAGAGCAATGCAGCCAGCTTTTTCTATAAGGTATGGAATCAAATTTTTTGCTATACTTAAAAAACAGAGGGAAAAAATCCTGAGCGTTTAAAAGCTGGAAATGTTTCTGAAAACTTAAGTTAAAAACAAAAAAACTCACTACTATGAACAGGTATTAATTTTGGGGTTTGCATACCTTTGGTCACATTTGGAGTTATGGTGGTATTTTTGATTTCAGGAGTGGCAGTTGTTTGCTCTGTGTGTGCAGGGAATTCATTGCTACTTCGAGGTTGTAGTGGTTGAGTAAATTTGGGGGCACGACCTTGAAAAAAGTTTTAAAAACTTTTTATTCTTTAATCTATACCAGCTTGATTTAAATAGTTACTTTATAATGCTTTTAATATGTTTATGGAAAATTATACCACAAATCCAGGGAACATCAAATTCTCACATTTAAAGTAGGCATACCTTTGGCTATTTTTGGAGGGGCTGTAGTGTTTTTGAGGTCACTGCTGCTCCGAGGAGGTGGAGGCTGAGTAAGTTTTGGAGGACGACCTTGAAAAATGGTTTAGAAAAGTTTATACATTTTGCTTATAAAAATCATAGTTAAATATAGTAATTTTAAATGTCTTTAACATTTCCCAGAATACTTAATTCTGCACAGTAATTTTAAATCTCAGAGAGAAATACGTCAGAAGGATAAATATACTCTGCATGAAATGCACAAATATATTGGGATTTCTGAGTTTTTAAATAATTAAATTGTCTGAAAAGAATCTTCTTAGGAAGGAGAATAACAGAGAGTCAGATGATATTGAATGATAAAGCTGTAAAAATGTCGTCACAGTATAATATACTACTCATTCAATTCATTTAATAAATACTTATGGAGGGCCCACTATGTGTCAGGCACTATGGTAGTCTGGGGGGATATAACAGTAAACAAAGTATTAAAATATTGTATAATTTTGAAGGAAGTTATTCCCATTTTTAATTTATTCAAAGTAAAAGGCACTTAGGCTAAGGTGACTTACAATCACCAGTGCTTATACGATACAAATATTCTACTACATGAGACCTGATTAAAAATTATTAAGGTTGAGACTACATTTGGAAAGCAATCTCATTGCATTATGTCATCAATGACACCCTCTCTTTCTTCTTCCACTTGTAATTTTGGAAACCAGTTTGATATCTAATATGATATTTAACAGGGATAACTATTTCTTTTTAAAAATCCCTTTAAGAACATACTGTAGAGTATAAACACTTACATTATTATTAATTAATTTCTCAGAGAACAGCACAGTCATTTTTAATTAATCCAGTGAAAACCACATGCCTTAAACATACTGTTGCTTTACCTTTAGGAATAAACTGACATCCAAGCAGTTCCACTTTCATGGCAATTTTCTGCTGCCATTGGGTAGGATTCACTCTAATAAAACGTGCAATAATTGGTGGCAAAAAGTTATTACGCACATCCTGGTGATAATCTTTGTTTCCTTGAAATATCTTTAAAAAACAACAAAAATTGGTACTTTACATCAACAGAGGCCAGGGCTAAACTGCTCCACTGAAACATGTTTTTGGTTTTTGCTCTGGGCCTTAAATGAGTTCTGCAAAATGTGACATTAAGCATTAATTTCTAAGAAAATAAATTAATCATAATTTGGTAAAACTATTAAGAAGCTGCACACGCTTCATAAAAATTTCATAGGAGGAAAATACTGAGTACAGAAATGATTTTAAGATGACTTAAACATAACAAAAGTTTTAACTTGGCAATTTGGGAAGAAGGTTTCGATTGCAGTGCACAGTACCTTGTATTAATAAATTAGTAACTCTAGTCCTGTGGAATCACCATTTAAATATATTAATTTTATTTTCAAAGTAAAGCATAATTGAACATTTGAGGTCTTAGAGGAAATGCTGTACTGTGTACCTTTCATAATTTTTCTCTCAATAAATAAACTGAAAGTGAACATACACTAACAAACACATAACAGATACATAGCTCCGCCTGCTGGAGAAACTATATAAACACAGTTCCCATATCATACATTTTCATTTCCTGCTATTTGAACCAGAAAAGTGACGCTGCCCACTGCCTAATTTAATAATCATAACTAAATAGCCACAAATGCATCATATGAATAATCCTTAGGTAAAAATATAATTTCAGGTGACTATTTCAAGCAAATAATAATAGTATCTCACACTGGAACAGCTCTTAATTATTTACAAAGCATCTTCATATAATTAACTCAGATGTTCTTCATGACAAGCCTACAAAATAGGCAGAACCCAGAACACTGCGGTTTATACAATGTAAGTGGACTACATAGCCAGTCAGTTTACAGCAGTGATTTGAATCTGTGTCTTCTGACTTAACCATAGGGCTCCACTAAGCAAAAAAGAGCCCTCCTCATTTCTTCAGGCCAAATTACCTAGGCAGTTTCTAAAGACCATCAATAAACAGATACCTGCCTAAAATCCAAGTGGTTTTTTTCTCAGTTAATGTGAGAACAAGTAAATGTTTAACTCCTCAATCAAGTTATTTCCAAATACAGCTATTTTCTTCCTGGCTGATTCAAATGGCATTCGACTATAACCTTCTAAGATGATTTAATATCCTTCATTTTTAAAGAGGTCTGAAGTTACAATAATCTCTGAACTAGTAAGCTTCCATTATTTCCTCAGATATTACTCTCAAGTAAAATGAAGGCGATTCCTTGCAGTCTATTATATTAGCGGAACAGGAACAATAACTAAACATCATCATCTTAGGACATAAAAACTATCCCTGAAATTTTACTCCATACTGCCATCTCATCTTCATAAAAAACTTAAAGGAAAAAGATTTCATAAAAACTAAGTAAAAAGGATTTTCATTTAATGTACAAGCATTTATTATGACCCCCCGTGTAATGTGGGGGCTCACAAGGTGCCACGAGGGTGAAATGGAAATGGAAGTTAAAGTTTTCACTCTCAAGGAACTTACATTTTATTGGATATTACCAAACACAAAAATGGCATACTATTAAAAAGCAATATATTATGAAAACAACTTGTATATACATTCCCATTTTCTGAAAACAAAACCAAAAGCAGCCTGAATCTTTGTGTATGTGCTCATGTATGTGTGCATGCTTAGAAAGGGTATGAAAATGAATACGTCAATTATCCCTGAGTTGGGAGTAGATGAGAGAGCAGATGGACAAACATAAGTGAGGCAAAAAACACTGTTATTTCATATAGTTCAATGTAAGGACTTCCACTTCTACCCACGACAGACTAACAGGGACTGGATTTATCCTTCTTCCTTAAAGATCTGAAAAATCAGATAAAATATATGAAACAATGGTTTTCAAAGGCTGGACAACAGGCAGCATAGGGCAATACTCCCCAAGTGGAGGAAAACAAATGAGGTGAGCCCTTCTATTGCACCAGTATTGCCTGGAAAGAGCGTGGTGGTCTCCCTGAATTGAGGGAGAGTTCAGAGATGGAGAGGCTAAGGCAGCTAGAATTTGCAGGGCAGAGTGTGGGAGAGACAAGAATTACACAGAGACTTCTAGGGTCTGTTGGGGTTTCCCCTTACACCTTTAACTAAACTATCTGTGGATGGAAAAAAAACCACTAGAAAGGAACAGGAGAACAATTCTCAGGGCCATACAGGGCTGGGCCAGCTTATGTTGCCAACAGAGACTGGAGAAACCTCATATACATGGGACATTGGATTGAGTTCTTAGAACAGTATTGTCTCAGTAGTGGGGAAAAATTAGAACTAAAACTGCTCAGGTGCTGCCTAACAAACCTAAAATGTAAGCTTTGAAAAGGTCACATGATTTCCAAGGAACCTAACTGCATCCCAGAATAAAGCTCAAAAATATTTAAAGGAGTAATAATAAAAAAAAGAAATCGAACACCAAGCAATATGAAGTTCACAATGTCTGGTAACCAATCAAAAATTACCAGGCATGTAAAATAGGACCCATAATATCTAACAATATATAAAGGCCCAGATATGACATGTTAGTATATAGTATTAGTAGACAAGGGCATTAAAAGGGTTATTATATACTCCGTATGTTTTAGAGGTAAAGAAAACCATGAGCATGTTAAGGAGAGACATGGAAGAAAATTTTAAAAGCCAAAAACTGAATATCTAGAAGTGAAAAATACAATGTTGGAGATAAAATACACCAGATAGGATTAATAGCAGATCAGACACTGAAGAGGGATAGATTAGTGAACTTAAAGATAAAACAATACAAATTTTCCAAACTGGAACATGGAAAGAAAAAGACTGGGAAAAAATAAACAGAGCATCAGTGAACTGATACATCTTCAAGATTCATAATCTTCACGTAGTTAGAATTGAGGAGGCAACATATTCAAGAAAAAAGGGCCTATAATTTTCCAAATCTGATAGAAATTATAACCCACAGATCCAAGAAGCTCAAAGAAATCCAAGCAGAAGAAACATGAAGACAACTACACAAAGGTACATCATAATCAAATTGCTTAAAATAGGGCTCCCCTGGTGGTGCAGTGGTTGAGAGTCTGCCTGCCAATGCAGGGGACACGGGTTCGTGCCCTGGTCCGGGAAGATCCCACATGACGCGGAGCGGCTGGGCCCGTGAGCCATGGCCGCTGAGCCTGTGCGTCCAGAGCCTGTGCTCCGCAATGGGAGCGGCCACAACAGTGAGAGTCCCTCGTATCGCAAAAAAAAAAAAAAATTGCTTAAAATAAATTCTTGCTGAAAACAATGCAGACTAGAAAGCAATGGACCAGCATATTTAAAGTATTGAAAGAAAAAACTGTCAACCTAGTATTCTACGCCCAGTGAAATTATCTTTCAAAAAAGAAGCCAAAAAAAGTTTTTCAGAAATATGATTCAGTGTTGTTAGATGTTTTAATAATATAAGCATGGATAATACTTATAATTTCAAAAAATTAACTATATTCTACAAGTATAACAAATATTATTGTACAAATAAATATGTATGTGCTAATAGTAAAAAGTAAGTTTGGGGGCATTAGGCAGAAGTAAGTTAGATTCAGAGACAATATTTTTATCTGCTTCAAGGGGTGGAGGCTCACCAAAGATTGAAGTTCATGTGATATCAAGCAGAAGAGAGGAAAGAAGGCCTTGAGTAACAGCTGAAGAGTTTAGATCCATACGAAAGATTAAAGGGAATCCCTGGAGTTTTTTGAACAGAGAGGTGAGAAAAGTGGCAAGTGAAAATATATTAGCATATCATGTATATGATAGAGAACTGATAGTATCATAAAATTGAAACAAAACTCACAGGGAGGTTTCATTGAAAAAAATGTGCTCATAATTTCAATTCTAGATGAGAGGCATCCACCTTCCTTGGGGACAGGGACCCCTTGTGGTGGGTGGATCGAGGTCCAGGAGCCCAGGTGAAAGTAACAAACCTCTAGTTGATAGCCACCTCTACCTACTTGCTCTCTACCCCTAAGCATTGTCATTTCTTGCTAACTAGAACAGTTCATTATTACCACAGAGGTTAAGGAAATTCTTTAGGTGGAAAAAAAGTTGTTTTCTACGACAAAAGTTGGTGAGGTGATCTTGACATGACCTTTCTATAATATCCTACAATTTAATGCCCTTCTACCTTTAGCTCTTTTGTCCCCACCCCCGCTGGCCTAGAGTAGAAATCTAGGAACAAGTTAGGCTCTACATCATTCTGTGGATTGATAAAAGCTTTTTAAGGACAAGAAATTAAAGTTCCTTTTTATTATTTCTTAATGAATTATTTAAACAAGTGAATTAAAATGTACTGGAAAAAAAAAAATCAGGCAAGTACTTACCCTTACAATCATCAAAAGGGACCTAGAAGTACTGAGAATTTCCTAACCACAGGTAGAAGGGTAAGGCCAATAACTAACACTACCTAAAATAACCAGAAGAGGGCAGAGTAAGACCAAATGATATTTAATTTTTATATCACACAGGAAGAGCTTCTGTGGCTTTTGGCAAAGGCCACCTACCCCCCATCCCCCTTTTTAATGTTCTTTAAAAATACTCTGGTAATCATTTTACCTTATCCTGCTCCACACCAGGCTCTCTGTACACAGTCCATCTCTGCCCATCATCACTGTACAGAATTCTGTAGGCTGACACATAGTAATTGTGCTCCACCATGGTGGAGCCGGTGGTTACAATGCCTGGGAATGGAGAGGTCCTTTTGTTAGTGCTCACAGTCTGATCTTTGAAGTTTGTTCATCATTGAAGCATTAACACCTAAAATGTACTGTTGAAACATTTTTGTCGCTGGCACATTACCATATCTAAGTGCACGTTTTCATCCTAATGGTAACTAAATCCTTGGCTTTGCTCCCTTGTAGAGACAAGAAGAATGATAGGCACACGTAAGGAAAGGACTATTGTATTTTGGCAGCTTGTGTTCACGACACTGCAAAATATAGTTCACCTACTGAGAAAGAATGACTTCCTGGGAATGAATAGATTAAAGAAGATTACTGGTATTATTTTTAGAACCAAAGCAAAATAAATCTTTAACAAAATTATCTAAACCAATCCTAACCAATTATTCTGACCATTTAAGTTGCTCTAAATAATTAAATTTATACTTGGCACATGTGGAATATTATTTGTAGCACTTAAAGTGGACTCCTTGAACACAAATTTCTCTTAATGACTATAGGAGATGGTTATTTCAGATGTCGCAAGATCCCTTTACTGAAACACGACCTTAAAAGAATCTCTTTACAATGAAAAGAAACACTAGTAAGAATCAAATACCAACTCCTCTCCTCTGCCATGCTTTATAAAACCAACTTCGGTCATATTAACACCAGTACACTAAACTTAAAACCATAGAATTAAATTTGCAGTGACCTAATTTTCTATTAAATTCTTAGATGTCACTAGGTTTCCAAATGAAATTAGTATTATAAATCATCTAGAAAATTGTGTCTCTTAACCTGTGATCTTCTTTTCCTTATTCAGATCTATTTGCAACCACTGATATTCATCAGTGGCAAAAGCGGCCCAAGGAGGTCCAGGTTTTTTCAGCCTGGCCTTTTCGGGTTTCCAGCTGTTCTCCTGCCCTGTGTGGTCCGTCCACTCCAGCACAGATGATGCCGTTATTTGAGCATCGGCGATCACGCCAGATTCCATGCCCAGTGTTCCATAACAACCTGAAACAAAGAAGAAAGTAATTTGGCCTCCAGATATAAACTCAAAAATCTCTAAACACTTGCTCATTGGAAACTCTAATCGTTCCTTTAATTAACATACACTATGCTGACAATATACTGTACTAGAGGGCTTCAAAAGTATGCAAATGTTTCTTGGGTCTATGTCTTCGTGTCTCATCAGAGAACGTACAGACATATTTATTCACAGCAGTAATCACTAGCTGAATGGCAACACATTACCCTCTCCCTGGGATACTCTCCCCAGAGGGCAACTTGCTCCCTTACCTCGTCTCCAGGTGTTTGCTCAGATGTCACATTCTCCATGAGGCCTGCCCCAACCCACATTAAACTTCGAACCTGTCCCTTCTGAACTGCCTGTCCTCTTTCCTTGCCTTATTTTCTACATCTTTTATAATATTGTAAACAGGACGTTATAAACATTCATTTACTTATCCGCTGTTTATTGTCAATCTCTCACTTCCAGAATGTAAGCTCCAGGAAAGCATAATTTTGTTTATTCTGCTCACTTTTGTTTCACTAGCACCAGAACAGTGCCTGACAAATGAAAAAAGGCACTCAATATTTTCTGTTGATTGAGTTAATTACTTCAGACATATTCAAAATTCCCTTTTTCTAAGGTAACTTCCATGCTTACATGATCATTTCTCTATTAATATAAAACCTCCAGTTTATTCCATTCATTAAATTATTAAGCACGTATTTTACCTCATAGAGTTATTCGTGATAACTAAATGAGAAAGTGCAAAAAAACCCCAAAACCCAAAACCCAACCTAGCAATTGGCAAAGTGCCTGATGTACAGTGTTCAAAAAATACTGGCTATTATACAAATTATGATAAGTTATAAAGTCCGTGAGAGGCTTACCACTTGTCTTAAATGTAAAAAGACTTGTAGATAAGTGTCCCCTGAAAGAGAGAAAGACTTTTTTGGTGACACTCATATAACCACATGATTTCCTCATATTTGTCTTAGCAAAGCTTTCTTTTGCTTTTATTTCACTAAGCACCATCTATGGCTATCTATTAGACAGCATAATCAATTTTCTCTACAAGTATCTAGTGCCTAGTTTCATATATGATTATGCAAGTGCATCCATGCAACCTTCAATATGTACTTATTTTATTTCTTTTTCATGAAATAAATTGATTCCTAAAGTGTTTCTGTGGCAATTGCTTTTTGGGAATATATAATGAAAAGTGTAATTCTCATAGAAAGAGGCTCAAGCTTCCTGGGGCAAACAGAAGAAAAGCTGGCTACTACTAAGAGAGACTGCATTTGTTACAGGAAATCAATGTATCTAAGAAAAAGTTTCAGTGTTACAATGTAGCACTGCATTTGAATTTCAAAGTAACCGGCAGAATAGGTGCTTAGGGAGAGTGGAGGGGTGGGATTATTAGTTATTAGTTCACCATATGGCAGGTCAAAGGGCCCTAAGGACCTTGGAGGGATAAAATCATCAAAGTCATCAGTGTATGCTCCTGCCTTTAGCACAACGCTCAAACCATCACAAATGGATGCAACCTGTCCGTTTTTTTAAATATGAAAGAGAGAACACATGAAAAAAATTCTTTCTAAAGGTATAACAGTGGAAAGGAATGAAACGATCTGCATAAAATCGTCCAGAAGAAACCAGAGGAAGGAAAGGTAGCTGACTCTAGAGCAGGGATGAGCAAATGACAGCCCATGCATGGCCTGTTTTGTATGGCCAGAAAGCTTAGAACAGTTTTTACGTAGTTAAAAAGTTGTAAATAAAACAAAAAAGAATGAGTGCCAGACATGTGGCCCATAAAGTCTGAAATATTTGTTAGCTGGCTCTCTACAGAAAAGGTTTGCTGCCTCCTGCTTTATACTGTCTTGAGTATGGATCACACTCTTGGCCTTCTGAATGAAACTGGCCTAGGACCTGAAGAGAAGCTGGCTTCAATTACGCTTATTGTCTGCAGGACCGAGCATGTCTAAGATGCAAGATTTACAAACAGATCACTCATACTATGTTTCTATTCAATGTTTCAATTTCTCCTGCTCTTGATGCCTAGTCTATGTTTTGTAATACAGTAGATCATAAATACCATGAAAATACATTCTTAAAATATTCTCTTGGGATGAGAGGGATTCATAATACTATCTGATTTATGTCAAAATTTGATTTATATTCAAAGCGTTTCAATTATCCTAATCCATCATGGGCCACACAGGCTATAAGGAACAGAGTAGTTAGTTATGCCTTCTGATCTTTAAAACGAAGTAAGGATTTGGCAATATACTTCTAGACTCACTCTGGGCTCTTTCAACACTTAGAAAAGAAGAAACAAATCACTCTTCCAAATGACTACCAACCTTTCTGACAGAGAACAAGCCAAGATAGCAAGACCTCGCCTGCACTCGTCAATACACTCAGATATCGAGCACACAAAGGTTATTTCATGAACACCATCAACGTCTGTCCTTATCACACAAAGGTTATTTCATGAACACCATCAACAGTGATACTGCTCAGGTCTAACTCATCCCTATCCCACCCCGTGAAACACACTTATTATAAACAGCATATATACTTACACCACAGACGTTACGTTGTTAGCCAAAGAACTTTCATAGTACGGGATGCCTTTACTAATTACGACACTAATCCGGCCACCCAAAATGTTTGACACTACGCCTGCATGCACACCAGCCATGCACAATGGTGAGGACTTCAGGGAGGAAAGATAAAAGATTAGTTTTAAATTTTCTTTTGATAATTCATAAACAAGACACTTATACTTCTTCCTCTAGAAATTAATTGATCTGGGCAGTTTTCTTAATAAACATGGGATAGATTATTGATAATACAACACAGAACAGGTTTTTAGCAGAAGAAAAACAACAAAATGTTACATATTACTAAAAAGAAGTAATTCCTAGAAAATAAAAATCAAGATAAAGATACACAATAGATTACACATCTATCTATGAAGGAGTTTAAAAAAATGAAGTTTTATCATCACTTTAACGTAAGTCTATATCCAACTTACATCTCTATATCCATGAGGGATTGTTCCAGATATCTCAGCAAAAGGAAGCAGACAACCAGCGGGGCAGTATTTGCTGTGAAATAAAAACAAGTTAAAGAGTATATAGTGCTGTACTTTCTGGGGAAAAAGACCAAAAAATGTCACTTACCAGTTTTCAGTTCAATGTAAATACCATAATCTCACCACTCTGAGAGAACCACCACTTCTAAAAAGCCCTTAAGATTTTCTTCCAACCATTTACACGTCTTCACATACATATATACAAAAATTATTTCATATTCTACATACTGCTCTATTTTGCTTCATAATGAATGGCAGACATATTTCTACTGTAAGAGCTATTCATGATATTTAATAGCTACATTTGACTTGGTGGATGAGCCTCAATTTATTTCACCAGCTCTCTACTGATCAAATTTAAGTCGATTTAAAAAAAATGTTTGGCATTCATTTATTTACTCACTCACTCATCCACCTACCCACTTAACACATTTACATGAATGTCTATTACATTGTCTGTTAAGTGCCGGGCTGTGCTAGGTACCGGGTTTACAAAGGTCAACCAAGCAAATATGGTGCCATCCTCACTGGGTTTACATTCCTGTCGTGGGAGAATACATTAAATGGATACTTTAGATTAATTAGATTATGATTAATTAGATTATGATTATGCTATAAAGAAAAGGCACTCTATGAAATAACCGGGAGGAATATAACAATAAAAGTAATACAAACATTCAGCAAACTTACTATGTCCCAGGCAACATTCTAAGTACACTTCAAGTCATCCACATAAGAACCCTACATGGTAGGTATTATTATTATCCTCATTTTACAGATGAGGAAACTGATGAGCTGTGTGCCCAGGTCACACAGTTGTGTCGTGGTAGATGGCTCCAGAGTTTGTGTTCATATGCAGGGCTCTGCACTGCCTCGGTCAGTGGACGGGGCTCTGACGAAGGGAAGCCTCAGCGGAGAACCACCAGCTGTCACTGGAACAGTGCAGGGATGTGCAACGCAACCAGAAGGAAAAGCATGTCCTTGAGGCAGGATGGCCTGTGTGTGTCTGGAACCGAGGACAACCAGTGCAGGTAGAGTGCAGTGAGAAAGGTAAGGTTAGTCTGAGAGAAGCTTGGAAGAGGGGACAGGGATCAGATCATGCAGAAGCCAGGGGGGCTGTGGTGAGGAGTCTTGGAGTATATTTCTAAGTAAAAAGAGGACGTCAACAAAGGATTTTGATGGTCTATACATATCATCTGATTTTTATTTTTGTTAAAAATTTATTCTGGCTCCTGGAAAGAAAAGAGACTGTAAGGACCATGAGTGGAGGATAAGACACAGTTAGACAGTCCAGGCGAGAAAGGACGGCAGCTTGCATGTGGGTGGTGATAGACGGAGCTGGAGAGTGGAGGGTCCAAGACAGCTGATCCTCTGGCAGGGCCGTGTGACATACACCGATGCCAGGGTTACCGCTGCTGGCCACAACCCCCAACGAGGGCTGAAGAGCCCCACCAGCCCACAGAGAGAGAACCATTCCTGAAGACAAAATGAAGGTTCTTTGGGGAGCAGTAGCAAGTTGGGGGAGGTGAGTGAGATGGGTCTTCAAAGATGAGAATGAATGTGCTAAACAGAGAAGAATAAAGTGATTCCAGACAAAAGTTCTGAGAGCTCAGAGCAGTATAAATAATCCAGGGACGTTTCAACATGAGTAGGTTAACGTGAGACTAGAAAAATGGCCCAAAGACTACTTGTGAAGGACCCTGAGAACCAGGCTAATGAATAGGGATGGCATTTTGTCATAATAAGTAGCTCCTGAAGATTTCAAAGCAGGGGAGTGAGCGAATACAGATTTTAGAAAATAACTTGGCAGAATGTGAATGGCAGAAAAAAGCCAGCAAAGGTTAGAAAAGGGAAACCAATTACAAGTTAATCCTAGTCCAAGCAAGAGACAAGGGTGTAAAGCAGGAAAATGGCAGTATTAATAAAAATGCCACCTGGGTAAGAACAGTGAGGAATTCTCTAACAGCCTAAATCATCCTGTTACTTCTTTTTGAGCAAAGATAAATGGATCTTCTACCTTTATTAGGAGTTTTGCCAGATTTTGAAGAGTGACTAGTCCTACTTTTAAAGTATATCCAAATTATACTTCCATTGTGGAGAAGATTCAAATGCTAAAAGTTAAGGCAAAATTTAAACATGAAAACTCAGTGGTTTTACATAAGCTCTGGTTTACTGATGTCTCAGAACAATGATTATGAGTCACACCATGTACATTAATCTTAAGTACATAAGATGAGGATGAAATAGATGAAGAGTAACATTTAAGAAAAAAAAGTCACAAATATGGTCATACCTGAACTCAGGTTCCAAAAAACTGGATGCAGTGTCTAAACAAGTAATTAGATCTAGGAAAAAAAAAAACAAAAACGGATTCAATAATAGGTTTATTCTTGCTGAAACACCGTTTCCAAACCCATATCATATTGTTCTAAATTTCAAAATCTTAACAGCTATCAAGGTAGTACTTTAACTTTTTATAAGGTTTTGGCAATCACAATTTCTTTAAGTATCTGGACTTCTGGGGCTATGTCTGCCCAATATTGAATACACCACATCGCCTCATAGAATCACGTATCACACACATGGACGGCACACAGATAAGTATAATTTATAGCCCTGAAGTAGCTTCTATAAAATATATTGATAGCTTCTGAAGCAAATATTTCTTGTTACTATATGACTAAAAATGATCCTTTGCTGGTTACGCATGAGGGAAACAATAACAAATGAAAGGTGAGTTAATTCTGTGGCTCTAACTAACTGCAACTCAAAATCTGGTCCAGGAGTAGGACCAGCAGCGGCAGTATCTTCTGGGAAGTTACTAGAAATTCAAAAGTTTGAACACCATCTAGACCTACAGCATCTCTTGGCAGTGGGGCCCAGAAAGCTATTTTAACAAGTCCTCCAGGTAATTCTAAAGCACACTCTGCATAAGACAGAACTTTAAAGTTTTAACATTTCCTATCTCAAAATCAAATCTGTGTAAGAGCTAACCTTGTCTAATTAAGACCTAGGTCACAGGCTTGTGTAAAAAGGTGGCTTCTGGTTCAAACATTTCAGTGGTTTCCTTCTGCTCTTAGGACAAAGGGCAAAGTCTTCAACACAGCCCCCAAGGTCCGACCTCAGTCTGGTTTTGCCCGTCTTGGCCTCTTTTCATACTAGCTTTCTTCCTCTTCCTCTGTGCTATCGGCCAGGAAGGCGCTTCCACTATCCCTTCACCTGGCTCACTCCTCTCTAGATCTCAGCTTAACTGTCGCATCCCCTCAGAAGCTGTTCCTGATCTTCGCAAGTCAAACTGTGCTAGCACACAGTAGGCACTTAGGGCTTTTTGGTTTAACGAATGGATGACTATTAGATGTTCTCATAGTACCATGTGTCACATAAGAGTGATCTGTTGCAATCATTTTAGTGTTGATAAGCAACATCATTTTATGATGCCTAGCCCATGGGTAGTGACTGAGGCTGTCAGTCTTCACCTTTGTATCGCCAGCAGCAATCACAGCATATGGCATAACAGGAGGCTTTCTATCAACATTTATTGAATAAATGGATGAATAAAAGCTTCTGATTGTTAGCATGTTTGGCTAAGTCCAATCATGGACTAACCTGTAGGGGGAAAACCTGGAAGAAGGTCCTAAGCCAATCACAAAGGTGAGTGATTTCACCTATAAATGCTAGCCAAACACTGTGCCGAGGGTTCCCAATACACTGACGGAGATAACACCTCGCATTCTTCTCGGCACACTGAAGGTGTACAAATATTTGTTAAATCAATGGCAAGCACAGAATAATTGATTATTCTATTTTACAATTCTGAAGAAAAATTATGTGTTTATTATCCAACTGGTATGTGTCTTGAAAGAACTAGAGCATAATAACTGTTAAACTAATAGGAAAGTGGTATTTTGAGAGAGATTACATGGATGAATATCTACATAGTATAGGTATGATTAAGTTAAATCTGTATTTTAGGAGTTTAAGAGGATACATGCCTGGATAGAGGTTCACTATCACCTGGTTAACTGACTAGGAAAAGCAGACAAACTGAATTACCTGTATATTCTATAGATATTCCTGGCAATCTTTACACAGCATCAATAAGAACTGATTTTCCACTTTCCTGTTCCACCAAAAGAGTTTCCAACTTCTAAGATTAGAAACTGAACTTCTAAGATTAATAGCCTGGGATGAAAAGGTACCTGTGTGGTCCAACATGGCATTCAAGCCATACGAAGACTGCCAGCTGGCCCTATTACCTTCAGGCTACATGCCAGAATCTCCTAGTCAACTATGGATATACTTGATTAGAAGAGGGCTTTATGATAATAAAGCCCATGCAGTGCTGAAACTCCAGATTTTGCACAAATGTATGCAACTCACTTGACCTTGCTCTCAAATTCCATGGGGGCTCAAAACAGCTCCCTAAGAGGAAAATATGAATTACAAATGGAAAGCTATAAGGAGAGCCAAGAAGACAAAAGAAAAAGAAAGAAAGTCACGATTAGAGATTTTGACCTTTACAACTCCATGAAGGCAAAGAAAACATCAATTAAGCAGGGAATTGAGAAACTTTAAAACGTGTCTTTCTAGAAAGCTTCTCTATTACTATCACTATTACTATAAGGCGCCCAGTTAACAAGAACACAGCCTAGGCAAGATGAATGCAACTCAAAGGGAACCATCTGACTCAAACTTCTCACAGCAATGTATAAGTTATCATAATGAATGGAATAGAACTGAGAGTCCAGAAATAAATCCTCAAATTTACAGTCATTGATTTCAACAAGGGTGCCAAGACAATTTAATGGGGGTAAAAATAGTCTTTTTAACAAATGATGCTGGGACAACTGGATATCCACATGCAAAAGAAAGAAACCGAACCCCTACCTCAGATCATATATAAAAGTTAACTCAGGGCTTCCCTGGTGGCGCAGCAGTTGAGAGTCCGCCTGCCGATGCAGGGGACACGGGTTCGTGCCCCGGTCTGGGAAGATCCCACATGCTGCGGAGCGGCTGGGCCCGTGAGCCATGGCCGCTGAGCCTGCGTGTCCGGAGCCTGTGCTCCGCAACGGGAGAGGCCACAACAGTGAGAGGCCTGCGTACCGCAAAAAAAGCGCAAAGAAACAAAAAAATAAACAAACAAAAGTTAACTCAAGGTGGATCTAAATTCAAGAGCTAAAACTATAAAACACTTAGAAGAAAATACAGGTATAAATCTTGACTCTGGATTAAGCAATAGTTTCTTAGATATGACACCAAAAGCATAAGCAAATACATAAAAACACATAAACTGATTTCATCAAAATTTGAAATTGCTGTGCTTCAAAGAATGCTATCATGAAAAAGAAAGATAAGCCAAAGAATGACAGAAAATATTTGCAAAGCATGTGTCTGATAAGGATCTAGTATTCAGAATACGTAAGGAATTATTACAACTAGACATTAAAAAGACAACCCAATTTTTAAAAAAATATTTATTTATTTATTTGGCTGTGCCAAATCTTTAGTTGTGGCATGTGGGATCTAGTCCCTGACCAGGGATCGAACCCAGGCCCCCTGCATTGGGAGCTCGGAGTCTTAACCACTGCCAGGGAAATCCCTAACCCAATTTTAAAAGGAGCAAAGGATCTGAATAGACAGTTCTCCAATGAAGATATACAAATGGCTAATAAGCACATGAAAAGATACTCAACATGATTAAGTATCAGGGAAATACTAATAAAAATTACAGTGAGATACCGCTTTATACCCACTAGGATGACTAGAATCAAAAAAACAGGTAACAAGCGTTGGCAAGGATGTGGAGAAACTGGAACCCTCATATATTGCTAGTGAAATTGTGAAATGGTGCAACTGCTTTGGAAAATGGTCTGTCAGTGCCTTAAAAGGGTAAATACAGAGGTACCATATGACCCAGCAATTCCACTACCAGGTATATACCCATGAAAATTTAGAACATGTGTCCATACAACACATGTACACAAATGTTCATCAACTGATGAATGGGTAAACAAAATGTGAAAGAAGTGGTATATTCATAAAATGAAATATTACCTGGCAATAAAAAGTGCTCATACATGCTACAACATGGATCAACTTCAAAAACATGCTAAGTGAAAGAAGCCAGTCACAAAAGAGCACATATTACATGATTTCATTTATACGAAATATCCAGAATAGGCAAATCTAGAGAGATAAAAGTAGATTAGTGGTAACCTAGGACTGGAGGGGGTTAAAGATTAGCGAATGGGTAGTGATTATTACTTGATTATTACTGACTACAGGGTTTCTTTTGTGGTGATGAAAACGGTCTAAAACTGACTGTGGTGATAACTGCACAACCCTAAATATACTGAAAATCAATGAACTGTACATTTTAAGTAGATGAATTGTACGGTATGCGAATTATCTCAATAAAACTATTAAAATCTTAAAAACAAGAAAGAAAAAGAAGCTATCATAGAAGTAGTAATAATTTCCTTTCATATACAGCATATTTGCATTGATGGATGAAATAAGCTTAGTAAAAGACAGAGCCAGGATTGGCAGTTTGTTTATTTATTCATTTGATCATGCATTCAACAGTTTTTAATAAGTATGTATTATGATCAGGTGTTCTTCTAGGTGCTATAGATGGAGCAAAGAACAATCAGACAAAAATCCCTGCATATATGAAGTGTACCTCCTGTGGGGGTAAGAAAAAATAGACAATGTAAATAAGAAAAATATATAGTGTATTAGTCGATAATAAATACACAAGAAAAATAAAGGAAGGAAGTTAGGGAAAGTTAAGGGGTTGCAATTTTAAGTAGAGTGGTCAGGGTAGGCCTTACTGAGAAGGAAGCATTTGAATAAAACTCTAAAATAGGTGAGGGAGTGAGGTATTAGGTATGTGGATAACGGAGAACAGTCAAAGGGAATCACAAAGGCCCTCAGAAGGAAGTATGCCCAGCATTGTTGAGGCCAGAGTGAACAAGGGGAAGACAAGTAAGAGATGAAGCCAAACGAGTCATGAGAAGCCATATCCTAATGGCGTCTTGGAGGTAAGGACACTGGGCAGAATGAGATGGGACCTTCGATTTAATAGGATCACACTGATCACTGGGTTGAGAGTAGACTGAAGGGGAGAAAGGGCAGAAACAAAGGTCGGGGAGAAAGGGCAGAAACAAAGGCCAGGGAGAAATCTCTTGCCATAACTGAGGTAAAAGTTGATGGTAACGTGAACTAGTGTAGCAGTGGAGGCCAAGAGATGTAGTCAAATTCTGATATACGTACATATATATTCAGAGAGGTGGTGATGGATGTGAAGTTTGAGACAGAGTCAAAGATAACTTGAAGGTTTCTGACCTGCAGTAATTAAAAGTATGCATTCCACGTAAAGTGCTTAGGGCAGTGATTATAATAGTAAGTACTGATAAAGTACTCATTGTCAGCTCAGTTATCAAGCTGGATCCACTCTAACACAATACTAGCACACAATACTAGAAAATCAGTGATATATGTTCACAGTGAAGAGCAGTATTTAATTCACTCAGTTCTCAACTAAGAGCTTCTGGATGGGAATTTTTTTTTTTTTTTTGGTAATTTTACTCCAATATTTAATACATACAAAAGAATACTTATAACATATACATTGCTACATGAAACACCAAATATACTGTGAACTTCATTTGGGTGCTCTGGAACAGCAGGGAATGGCAGCAGTAGTAGTACGCAGAACGCCCTCAGGGATTCTGCTGAAGCTCACAGCACTCCATTCCCTCATTTCCCCCGCGCGGCCCAAAGAAGAGGTGGCATCTACAGTGCACATTCTACACTAGTTTTAGCAGCAGAGTCTAACCCAAAGTGAGTGTGATCATAATCCCTATAAAAAGAGCTGCTCTAACCTTTAAAGAGGAGGCAGGCCTCCATTGGGTTTTGAAGGCAGGATTATGTGACCATGAGGAAGAGCCCAAGAAAAATACGAAAACAAAGATGAGCCAATAATCAACAACAGGATGACAGATTTCAGGGTTTTCTTAATGAAGACATCAACATCAGATTTTCTAAGACAGCTCTAACTTAGTTAGCAATATTACTATGAGGCATAATTGATATCCTTACACAGGGTTTTATTTAAAGTACAATTAAAATTTTTTCTAATATATAGTAACTGCATAGGCTTGGGAACTTCCTAGTTATTCCATGAAATATTTTTTAAAACATGATACCTAATGTTAACCCACATGTAATACCATGAAAATATGATATTTTATAAGTTCACAAATAATAAAAAATATCAGCATATTGGCTACTTAGAAATATTTTTGATTGACAGCACTGTCTATTCCTGAGATTAAAGGATTGTGAAAGAGATTTAGATTTTCCCCTAATTAATACTCTGTTTTGTGCTCTTGAATAAATTGAAAAGACTCTCAGCAGTGTCAGTACCCATCACTTACAAGAGTATATCACCAACTATATTAGCTGCAGGGTATAATTTTTGTCCAGCTGAAGCCATTTACTTCTGAGGGAAGGGATGCTTGAGTGCCTTTATTTATTCTAACTCAAGGAAGCATAAAGCACTGTAACTAAGTAATTATATTTACCAGAAAGAAGAAAATACACAAAGCAAGACAATGTATACTACAAATTCTTCTCCTTTATTTGCTCTGAAATTCTTTTAAATAACAAATTCCCCAGAAACTGAAGGGACCCGAGGTCATTCTTTCCCAATTCTCACTTTGTCAGCAACCTTGCATTGCAGGTGTACAGATAGCTACTTGTTCAAGAGCTAGAGGATGTGGGACAAGGCTCATCTTTCTGCTAAATTCTTGTGGCAATATTATTGTGTGACCTTGGGAATAATTCCTTGTTTCCACGATAGGAACCTGGCACTGATCTGTACCATGTGCAATCTAGTGAAGGGAAATTTACGTATATAATAAAACATAATTTACCGTGATTCAGCATCAACTAACATTTACTAAGTGGCAGATAATTTATGTGGTACTTTACATCTAATCTCCTTTTACATACTGAGAATAGAGAATAAATCTTGTTTCTCTTAGAAATATTACAATGCCATCTATGGAAGCTGAGTCCACAACAGAAGCTCAGGGAAAATTTTCTCAGATGAAAACAATTTTTTTTTTTTCACAGATGATGTAGGCATGGCTCAGTTGCCTAAGCAATAAGTCAAATAGGCTACAAGCTACATATGGATAGATCAAACCCTCTCCACACCTAAATTCCTATATACTAAAAAATGAACATAAGACATATTAAAGACATTATAAGACATATTGAAATAACATAAGACATCTTATATTAAAATATAAGAGACATTAAAAATATTAAAGATTGTAAGACACATTAAAATTCTTTTGTAACCTAGTATCGAGGACACTAATAATATCTTAGTAAGAGTAGCAGTGAATGAATTTGTCCCCCGGATAGCACAAGATAGCACAAACACATACTTAGCCCCTTAAAAGAATTGCTAACTTACTAAAAAAACCAAAAAAAACAAAACACATAGAAAACACTTAAAATCATTAAGGTGCTCTTGAGGTTATCTGTCAGTCTGAAATAAACTCTCTCTCATAAAGGTGAATTGCCTCTTTGGGTTATACCACCTTAACAAATTAATTCTGTTTATAAATTTCTCTGCAAAATTGGTAACACTTTATTCATCAGCACCTTTGTTGTACAAGTTGACATCAAAATACAGATATTTTTCTGTGTGTATACACACAAACACTATACATATTCATTTGTGTATAAATAAGGACAAATCTAAAAATATGCATGTAAACTGAGACTTCATTAATAAAATCTTACTAAATAGTTTAAAAGTTTTAAAACGTTTGCCAGACACAACAACAAAAATTAGGAACGCAACAGAAAAACTAAAAATAGAAACATAGCTAAGTGTAGCACTCAAAACAGAAAGGATGCTATAAAATTACTGTACAATTAAGGTAGCAAAAAATCTAAGGAATTCATGCTCTATTTTCAAAACCAAAAACATCCCATGCAGGAAAAAAAAAACCAGTTACAGAAATCTGGACTCTATTAGAAAGGAGTTCTCTATTCCACCCTTAGGTTTCATTTACAAGTTAATATAATCCGATGGAAGATGGAAGAAATGGAAAATATTTGCAAAAAAATGTGGTTAAAGAATGTAGCAATTAAAACCTTTTATACTATCGGTGTTAAGTCTAAAAATAACCCAGCATATAGCAATAATAACCCTGTCAAATGGGAATATTTGTCAGGCTCAGCTGTCCCCAAGTCCTAAGCACATTGTCAGGAGGCAATGAATAAACAAGTGTTTATGAGTTCCAATTAGGCAGCATGTTAATACATCTACATTGGATCATTTTATTTCACATGTAATTTTAAACTAGTTCCTGTTTTTTCCTAAAAAAATAAAGGCAAACTTTAGAGTGACCAATACAAAATTCTGGATTGGTAAAATTTGAAGTAATGAGGTTTAACATTACTTTTTAAGTGATAATTCATGTTCTAAAAAAGGAATATCAGACTATCACTTTTCAGCTGGTCATACACATATATATGTGTACACACACACGGATACACACCCCACCCCAAATTGATGGCACATAACAAACAGAGGCTGCCTTAAAAGACCAGAAGCTATCAATGCAAATGCAGACATGCCTTCTGAGCTCATTGTTCCGTAACTAAAATTACCTAAAAAATTATTGCCCAGAGTCATCCTAGAAATGTTGAGCTTTTCTTAGAAAGTGGTTTATGTTGAACAGATTCAAAACCAGGAATTTAGAGCAAATCACCTATAAAATTTATTTTATTTTTCAAGTCCAGTGGTAACTACTGTTTTTTACATTTACATTTTAGAATGAAAATGTCGGTATCATTTATTATTCTGGATTAAAAGAACTGAGTTACTGAGTCTGGAGTGGCTGGCTTTGACTCTCTCAGTAAGACCAGCAGTAACTAAGGAGTTTCTCTCTACAGAACTTCTAAACAGTGGTTGCTAATATGTTGCCCAGGATATGTCTAGGATCCACGTACATCTTCATTTTCAGATGAAAATTTCAATTTCAGAAAGTCTAGTTCGAATCTGATGGAATTATACCAACTCAGAGTAAATTACTAATCCTCTAATTATTACTGAAGTGTTGATTAATATTTTTATCTGTCTTTCTTTGCTACTCAATAGAAACAGGAAAACTTCCTTTCACTGGTGGATAAAATCTTTCAAAAATGAGGTTTCCAGGTGAAAATTAAAAGTGGTAATTGTCAATGTAAAAGACTGGAAACTACTGCTCAAAGATCATTAAAAATAACAGAGAGGAATAAAACCATTAAAGTTATAAAAACTAGACCCTAAAGTGAAGAGCACACCAGGTACAGTGCTCCAGACATCACCGAGGCACTGTAGCAGCTCAGCACCTCATCCAAGAAGCTTCTTTGTATCTGAAGCCTCTTACTTCAACATAAACTCAGGTAGAATGAATATTAATCCTTTGAAATGTTTCCCTGTAGAAGATATGTCTGGTTCAAAAGTCTTTAAAAAGAATTAAATTAGAATCTGGCCTAATTCTGGAGCTACTTTTATAGCAAGATCTCTTAATTTGGTCATCTCTGATCCAGTCCCCTCTAAACAGCCTCTTACCTGGCCTCCCTACAATTCTTCCTCTCTCTCTTGGGCCCATTCTTCACAGATCAGGGAATCGTAAAAACAAAAACATAAATCCAGTCACATCACTACCCTGCTCTAACAGCTTCCATGCACTTTTTTGGGGATAAAACTCCAACCCTTACATTTTCTGCAAGGCCCTGAATAATGTGACTTACCACTCATTCATTTCACCCCAGCTGTGCTGGTTATTTTTCCAGTTCCTCCAAAGCTCCTTCCCACCCTAAGGCCTTTGCACCTGCTGCTCTCTTCCCTACAATGTTCTTCCCTGTATGTCTGGAACCTCCAATTAATCCTTTGGTTCTGGGCTCAGAAGTGGTTTCTTCAGGAGAGCTTTGCTCTTCACCAATCTTCTACTCCCTGCACCCTTCTGGCCTCTCATTATTTGAATGTTTCCTTCATCATACTTATAACTGCAATTAAGTAACCATGTGTTTAATGCCTTTTTCCAACCCTGTACTGTAAGCCCTGTGAAGGTGTGATTGCGTCTGTCTCATTTACTGCTGTTTTCCCGGTGCCAGGCCTATTGCAGGAAATAAGGCACTGAAGGGAATATAATTTTGCAATGGGCTCTTGTAAGAAGTAATGAAAATTAGTCTATCTTACACAAAATCATGGCTGTATCAACCACACATCACACTATAACGTTAACAAGTCTTTGTGACAGTTTAACAAATGACGAAGCCAGTGAAGCAAGATTTTTCACAACTTTTTCATTCCCAAATACCCTAAACCGTTAACTAGGTTATTAAGCTGGGGACATGTAGTGATGTTCCTTGAAAATATTCATGGAATTCAGCGTGGCAGCTAAGTTTCCTGGATGGAAACAAACTGAGACTCTCAACCAAAGTGCACCAGCCTTCAAATGAATGAGCCATTAGAAGAAATTATGTCTGAAAGGCCACCCAAGAAGAAGTAATATGAAATTCAACCAGTGTTCTCTTGAACTTAGCCAATTCACTTCAAATGAAACAAATGCTTGATGGATGGGTAAGAACGCACAAAAACATTAAGAAAAAATTCAGGAGCAAGCTGTGAGATGAGGATTTCCCAAGATGATTATGACTTTGTAAAGTGTTACTATAAAGAAGTTCCTGATTAAGGTGGATATTTCGAAAAAATCTTTGGAAGCTAAGAGTCATCTAAAATAGTGACATAGCCATTTTAAATCTGGCATAGATGTATATAAGTCTACAATATACTGATTGTGGTATCTGAGATGATTGTCAATTCTTAAGAAACTCTAATAAGGGCATTTAGGTTTCCGTGGATCAAAAGCTCCATAATTTAAATATCCAATGTAAGAAACTTTTTTTTCTAAAGAGGAGATACTTATTTTCCAGAAACCTTTAACTCAATAAATAACAAACAGAGAAAGGGGAAAATATGAAAACACAAAATAAATAATTTAACCTGATACTGTGACCAAGAAACTTAAGAAGAATAAGAAGCAAAGTAATTATCTTCTATCCTCTCACCCATCAACCCAAGACTTTCACAAAGTAAAACCGAAAGGATGGAAAGCTATCATTTCACTCTGTGTTTTCTACCTTACTCTTCTGATGGTGGCGGGCGGGGCAGGAGTGGGGAAAGTGAGATGTGTGTGTGTACAGCAGTCAAAGGGGGGAAACTAACATTTGTCTTCTGCCTACTATGTTATGTGCCTACAGACACTAAACATGTATTATTAGATTTAGTCCTCACAACTAACCCATTTACAGATGAAACTGACAGAGGTGAAATGACTGGTCAGAGGTCACTTGCTTAGTACATGGCAATGGCAGGCTTTGATTCCAGGGCTACCTAGTGCCCCTTCTACAACACCACACTGCCTTAGTTTTCCTCGTTCTGTCAAATATATTAATTGTTCATTTAGCATAACATTTCCAGTTCTTTTCTTTCCATTATTCCATGCAAATGAGTTTTCTTTTTCACTCTAAGGGATTTTATTAGTCTTCAAACATTGTTCCATAGCTTAGAAATTAAGGGAAAATAGACCTTTTTTCACACAGAACAGCTCTCCTCTCTCACACTCTTAATGAAACTTTAATTAGACAGATAGTGTGTATCTATTTCACTTAATAGCCTTGCTTTTAATTCCCCCCTTCAGATTCTAAATATTAACAATCTAGAAAATATCTCATGTTTATCTTGTAGTGTCTCAGAGAGCATTCCCCAGGTTATTCCTGGTGCTATGCAAGTCTCTTCTTTGAAAAGAATGGTAATATGGTTTTTAACACAGTAAGATGAAGTGGTAAACTGTGGATAATAAAGCTTTAAATTGATACATTTCAGTAACTGATCGATTTTTTTTTTTTTTTTTTTTGCGGTACGTGGGCCTCTCACCGCCGTGGCCTCTCCTGCCGCGGAGCACAGGCTCCGGACGCGCAGGCCCAACAGCCATGGCTCATGGGTCCAGCCGCTCCGTGGCATGTGGGATCTTCCCGGACCGGAGCACGAACCCGTGTCCCCTGCCTCGGCCGGCAGACTCTCAACCACTGTGCAACCAGGGAAGACCCACTGATAGATATTTTAAAGTTATTATCATTTGTGTTCCAATCTTATAAAGGTGGAAAACTTAATATTTCTTCTACTAAGGAAAGGTAAGTATATAAAAAGTTAATATACTTAATTTTTAAAATTCTGAAACTGATCTAATTTTGTCAGATTTATGTATGTCGTATTAACTGTTCAGTCTTCCTACTGTATTCCAAACTCAGATAACAGGTACTCAAAGAAAACATTGCATTTTTGTTTTCAGAAACTGTAAAATGTGGGAATCATGATATAAAGTGAAAATTACCTTGCTTATCTATAACCGAGTAAGAAGCCAAAAATCCTCGTCCAGAAACATGAATTCCACTCATGAACAGCACTGTAATTTCATTGCTTTTTGATTCAATTGAATGGTTCATTTGCAACCCCAGACCACAGTATTTGCCTAGGAATCAAAGAAAAGCAGATATTTGGTGTGATTCATGAAGTCAATAATATTTACAATGTAGGTAAAAGAATCATAATAATATACCAAACTGGGCATTAAATTAATCTAAAATGACTAGAATGTTTAATGATGAAAAACTCACATTACTCTGGAGAGAAAAAAATTCCAACTAATAACTGTTCAAATGATTCAAAAGGAAAAACAGTGTATACAGGCATCACTGACCTTATAATGACTCAGTTTCCTGTGAAATATATTTATACTCTTTAAAACTATGACAAGGAATTATAACAAATTAACTTAAAGCATTTCATGCAGGCAGGTGGCTCATAAGTGAATTGACAGTCAAGCAGTAGTATTCTTAACATGTTCCCCAAGGGGGAACAGATTCTTGAGCTCCGGGCACCCCTTAAACCTTTTACAGACCTTCTCAAGTTTTCTTCCAAGAATTGTTGGACTTCTGTCAACCCCTTTAGGTGATCATATCTAGTCCTACAGCTTTAACTATGATATGACAATTCACATTTATACCTCTACATAGTCTCTTCCTTGAACTTCAGATGCATGTATCTAACTGCCTACCAACTTTTATCCTTTAATGTCTAACAGACATGTAAAAAATAACATATCCTCCCTCAGTACAGATCTAAGTTTATTAAGATAAAAGGGCAGAAAAAAAATTAGAGCAAGATATCCACCAATAACTAATAAAAATGGGTTTTTCTTTTTTTTATTCCCAAATTTCAGCCATTTATTTTTTTTCATCTTTTAATTCCTATGGGGTTCATCAATTCTTTATCAGTTAACATTCTCATTGACAAAGACCAATTTATATTAACTATAGTTATATATAACATATCAAGGGAGTACATGGGAAAATCAGAACACAAGACTTCATCAGCTAAATAGAGTTCAACTCAGTTTGCTGTTATGGAGACAAACAAGATAAATATATTGAAGCATAAACAAAATATTACGCTCAGAATAACAGCATTCCAGAAGGAAATGGAAAGCTGAAGATACAATAAACGTCTCTAATTTACAATATGTATAATTATATAATTTATTAAAATCAACACAATTCATGTACAAAATATTAACATGGCAGCCATTAAGTTTGTTAAGCACTTCAAATACTGAAATGTTAAGACAGTAAAACTACACTAAGCACCTTTTGCATCAAGGGATCTAATCTAACTCACTAGGTTCAGGTTGAACATTCACTCTCTGAAGTATTTCTTCAGGCATGCAAAAAACAGGGCTAACAGGTTTAATCTGTTCTTCTCCCAAAAGTGACAATCCAGCAATTCCAAATAGAGTGTGAAAAGGATCTACCACATCTCCTGGCCTGTCCGCAAATCCTCCCGTTTCTTCATCTTGACATGCTACTTGACATGAAACTGTGCAGTTTCTGTCAATCCCATGAAGCCTTCCAATTATCTTTAGGGAAGCCAACACCCACCAAGAATAGCATACATCTGGTAACTTCTCTGGCCTTCCATTGAGTCCACCTGATGGAAGCTGTCGTTCACAAAGCCACCAACCAAGTAAATCAGAATTTACTGGATGCAACTGACTAGTAATAGCCCGGAATCCTGCGCAGCATGGGATTCAGAACCTGGCCTGCAACCAAATCCACCATCAAAGTTCATACATGATAAAACAAATTCGATTGCCTTTTCCACATTAATAGCATCCAGCTTCCCCAATAGAGCCAAAGTTGCCACCGCACAAAAAGAGAATCTTGTGTTGATTTCTCCCTATTATATAAAAGTAGATTTTCACATCCCATGAAACAGCTGGACTCTCCTGCCTGCACTGCATTCAGCCCTTATCTTTTAGACTGGCCCCCTCTGTTCCAGTACTCCTGTACGCTGATATAACTAGCGCAGTGCATGCTGGAACTTCCAGCAGACGATTAACTCCAGTTAGACCAGCTGCTTAGTGGGACCCCAAATAACTCCAGTGAAAGAACCATCTTCTTTCTGTAGACTCTGAACATATTCCACAACTTTATTTACATCAATAACATTAATACTATCATAGAGAGTAAGAATCTGGACAGCACTAAGAGTGTACAAAAGATGAGGATCATGTCCAATACTAGCACTTATTCCACCACACTCGTGTTGACAAGACTTAATAAATGTCAGAATTTCTTCTCTATTCATGCGATGTAGCTGTCCCATGAGATCCATTACAGTCAGACCCCAATAGATGCCATTCATTCTCAAATATTCAGACATACAGTATTCATAATCATCTTTGAGCCATAGGATGCTATATAATCTGCAAGCTTCTCCACTAATAGGGTGTCGGGTGCATCTGACTTGATAATAACATCCTTCTGTGGTGTGCCCATGTCTGAGACCGAAAAAAGCAAAAATGGGTTTTTCTTATGTGCCTGGTAACTTTAACAAATTCTGAATAAAAAGTTCTAAAAGTATTTTAAGTTGAACATCACTTGATGTCCATTTTCAAGGACTATACATTTTCATGTGAGTAGAAAATGCTAAATAATCAACCAAAACCCCCATCAGAACTGGTAAGGGAGATAAGGTCACAAGGTCGATATACAAGTCAATTGTAAACAATAACCTAATCAAAATGGGCAGAAGACCTAAATAGACATTTCTCCAAAGAAGACATACAGATGGCCAACAGGCACATGAAAAGATGCTCAACACTACTAATTACTAGAGAAATGCAAATCAAAACTACAGTGAGTTATCACCTCACACCTGTCAGAATGATATCATCAAAAAATCTACAAATGATAAATGCTGGAGAGGGTGTGAAGAAAAGGGAACCCTCCTACACTGCTGGTGGGAATGTAAATTGGTGCAGCCACTATGGAAAACTGTAAAATAGAGCTACCATATGATTCAGCAATCTCACTCCTGGTAACATATCCAGAAAAGATGAAAACCGTAATTTGAAAAGATACATGCACCTCCCTCCCCCCGCCAATGTTCATAATATAGCAGCACTATTTACAATAGCCAAGACACAGAAGCAACCTAAGCATCTGTCAACAAATGAATGGATAAAGAAGATGTGGTATGGGACTTTGTTCGTGATCCAGTGGTAAAGAATCCACCTTCCAATGCAGGGGACGCGGGTTCCATCCCTGGTCGGGGAACTAAGGTCCCAAATGCCACGGGGCAACTAAGCCCACGTGCCTCAACGATTGAGCCTGCATGCTGCAAACTACAGAGCCCAGGCACTCTGGAGCCCAAGCACTCTGGAGTCCATGTGCCCTGGAGCCCACACACCACAACTAGAGACAGAAAACCCACAGGCCACTAGAGAGAGAAGCCCATACACTGCAACAAAGACCCGACACAGCCGGAAAAAAAAAAAAAAAAAAAAAAAAAAAAAAAAAAAAAAAAAAAAAAGAAAGAAAAAAAGACAAAAAAAGAGACGTGGTATGTATGTGTATGTGTATACACACACTACACACACACAAACACACACACACACACAATGGAATATTACTCAGCCAAAAAAGAATGAAATATTGCTACCTGCAGCAACCTAGAGAATATCATACTAACTGAAGTCAGAAAGACAAATACATGGTATCACTTATATGAGGAATCTAAAAAATAATACAAATGAATTCATTATAAAACAGAAACAGACTCACAGACACAGTAAACAAACTTATGGTTACCAAAGGGGAGAGAGAGGTGGGGAGGGAAAAATTAGGAGTATGGGATTAACAAATACAAACTACTACTGTATATAAAGTAGATAAGCAACAAAGATTTACTGCGTAGCACATGGAATTATACTCAAAATCTTGTAACAGCCTATAATGGAATATAACTTGCAAAAAAAAAAAAACCTGTCAATCACTATGCTGTGTACCTGGAAACTAACATAATATTGTAAATCAACTATACTTCAATTTTAAAAAATCAATTTTATTTCCATAAACTAGTGACAATCTGAAATGAAATTTTTAAAGCTTAATTTATAATAGCAACAAAAAGATTAACTAAAAGATACATTTAAAAAAAAGAAATTCAAAACCTGTACATTAAAATATGCAAAGCTGCTGAAAAAAATTAAAGAACTAAATAAATCAGGAGATATACCAAGTTCATGGACTAGAAGATTCAATATTGTTAAGATGTCAGTTCTCCCCAAGTTGATCTACTGATTCAATGCAATCCATATAGAATAGCCAAAATAATTTTAGTAAAGAAGACAGTAGAGAGACTTACATTACCTGCTTTTAAACTTACTATATAAAACTACAGTAATCAAGAAGAGTGTGGCATCATCGTAAGGGCAAATATCTACATTAATCTGAATGGAGCAGAAGAGAGTCCAGAAATGAACCTACTTACAACTATCAACTGATTTCTGACAAAAGTGTCAACAGGGAAAGAACAGTCGTTTCAACAAATGTACTAAGCCAGTTGGATATCAATATGAAAACACAACTTAGAACTTCACAATATACACAAAAATTAAGTCAAAATGGATCATAGATTTAACTCTAAGCACTAACCTTATAAAACTCTTACAAGAAGACATAAAAGAAAACTTTGTGACTTTGGGTTAGGCAAGGATTTCTTAGATTCAAAACCGAAAGCATAATCCACTGAAGAAAAATAATAATTAGGATTTTATCAAAATTTTAAATGTTTGCTCTTTAAAAGACACCATTAAGAAAATGAAAAAAACGACAGGTTAAGAAAAAATATTTGCAAAACATTAATCTGATAAAGACCTCACATCTGAAATGTGTAAAAAACTCCTGTAACTCAATCAATCCAATTTTTTTAAATGGGCAAAAGATTTAAACAGACACTTTAACAAAGAAGATACACTCAAGGCAAATAAGCACATGAAAAGGTGCTCAACAGTATTAGTCATTAAAGAAATGCATTATTAAAACTAATGAGGAGATACCACTACATACCCACTAGATTAGCTATAATCAAAAAGACTGACAAAACCAAATATTGGTAAGAATGTGGAGAAACTGAAACCTTCATACACTGATGATGGAATCATAAAGGGCACAGCCATTTTTGAAAAACAATTTTGGCAGTTTCTTAACATGTTAAACATAAAATATACATATCATACATTTCATACAACCCAACAATTCCACTTCTAGTTATCTTTTATTTGCCCAAAACAAAAATGATGAACCTCAAAAACATTATACTAAATAGAAGAAGCCATTTATGATATTTCTAGAAAAGGCAAAAAAAAAAGATAAAACATAGGATCAGTGGCTGCTTGGGACCAGGGGTGAAGTGGGAACTGACTCTAAATGGGCACAAGGGAACTTTTTGGTGTGATGGAAATTTCTAAACCTGCATTTTAGTGATGTTCACCCAGCTATATAAATATACTAAAACTCATCAAACTATACATTTAAAATAGGTGAAATTTATGGTATATAAATTGTATCTCGATAAAGCTTTCAAAAGAAATGCAAACATTAAAACAATTTTTATTGTGAGGTGTTTTGCACAAAGAAAAAATAGGTCACAGAATCAGACACAGCAGAACAAGAACTTCAGAGATCTATTTCATGCCCCTTCTGACAGCTGAAAAAACTGAATACCAAACATCAAGGTGTGCATACACGCACGAGTGTACACACACACACACACACAGGTCTTAGGTGTTTGCTATGGTGTTCAATATAAAATATGTCTTGCTCATCCTTTCTTTATTTTTTAAATATTTATTTATTCAGCTGTGCCGGGTCTCAGTTGCAACACTCCGGCTCTTTGTTGCCGAGTGCCGGATCTTTATTTGCAGCATGCAAACTCCTAGTTGCGGCATGTGGGATCTAGTTTCCTACCAGGGATTGAACCCGGGTCCCATACATTGGTAGTGTGGAGTCTTAGCCACTGTACCACCAGGGAAGTCCTTGCTCATTCTTTCTTTAAAAACACCTACTGTGCAAAAAAAAAAAAAAAAAGCCTTCTATTGCTAAATATGGAATGCAATTTAAATATAGCTATTAATATTTTTAACTTTCAAGTAAAACAACAAAGAACCCTATAACAGTTATTATCTGAATATACAAGAAGAAAAGATGATTAAGTCTTTAGATTGTTTAATACTAAATAACTTAGAAACAGTCTGATAAATAGGACAAATATTAAATACTGTATTATTTTTGAATACTAAATATTAAAAAATAATGACCTAATATTAAAACAGAGCAATATAATATGTACTTCATGTTATTCCAAATATTACCTCAAATACTAAAAATATTAGACATTGTATAATTTGTTAGCAAAACCAAATGTGTGCAGAGCCAGGGCCCATCACATTAAATCTTAAGGCCCAGTGGGAATAGGTAAAAGGAAGAAAAATTGTATCAGCTAGAATCTTTACATAAACCAGTTAACTCTTGTAAAAATGAACAACAGGTTCAGCTGGGCTTACCAGCACTAGCTGTTCTTTGCCATTTAAGGATTTTATTACAAGGCTCATAAAGGTGCTCAGTACAAATACTGACTTTTCAGATACTTTTAGATACAAACAAAAAAGGTCATATTTAAATGATCATAAAGAATATGATCATGACACACAGAAGTATCCTTACTTTATAAAAATTATATCATGTATACAAATACTAGGAAATTCCAAGTTATTAGATTTAAAAGTGAAAGTGCTCTATGAAAATAAATAATTGACAAAAATATATTCTTGAAGTGACACAAAAATTTTTTTAACCCTTTTATAATATAGACATAATCATAAAAGTATTTTCTATTAGCATTGCAGTTTTACCTCTTGTTTATTTAGGGTTCTCTTGTCAACTGAAATGTGTATAAATTCAATCTGTGGTAGAAACAGAACATTTTTTTAAAACCCCTCTTTTTCTGTGAAACTCAATAGGCAGTCCTAAAGAATCCCAATTTAAAAAAATAACAAGAAGAAAAGAAAAGTGCAACAGCTCTCCTTGCTTAAGTGAGATCAATATATACCAGATAAACACCTATTTTCACCTCTTATTCCCAGCCAGGATGATGGTATCTCTCCTCACTTGGCTTGCCTTTGATCACAGGTTTTACCCATTATACAAGTAATACAAGCACTTGGCAAAATACTCTGGGAAAGAAAGAAGAAAATTCATCCTTAATCTGGGCCAATATACTCGTTAATTCTCTAACTGCTTTCCCCAATTAGTTATTCAAAGGTACTCCTGAATCAACAAGAAGCATTTAACTGCCAACAATTATAGGTTCTGCTGATGGCTCTCAAAGCCAGCCAAATTTGTTAGAAGTTTCTCATGGATAAATAAGAGAAGAATTTCAAAAAACAGTATATGGATATAGAAAAATATAATTATAAAAGCTAATCAAATATTAATCACCATAAAACCCATGACACACTGGTTTATAGTCTAAAAGAATCCATGTTCTGGGCAAATAAAAATGTTTGAAAAATCATTAGCCCTTAGGAAACTAGAAAAAAAAAGCAAATTAAATCCAAAGTAAGCAGAAGAAAAGAATTAGAACAGAAATCGATCAACATGAAAACAGGAAAACAATGGAGAAATTAATGAAACTAAAAGCTGCCTCTTTGAAAAGAAAGTCAGTAAGCCTCTAACTAAGAAAAAGAGGACACAAATCACTAATATCAGAAATGAAAGTGGGGACATCATAATATTAAAAAGGATAATAAAAGAATACTATTAACAACTCTATGTCCACAAATTTGATAACCTAGACGAAATGTACAGGTCCTTGAAACACACAACTTGCCAAACACATACAAGAAGTAAACAATCTGAATAGGCCTATATCTATTTAAGAAATTGAATCAATAATTAATAGTCTTTCAAAAGAGAGAACACCAGGCACATATGGGTTCACTGGTGAATTCCATCAAACATTTAAGAAAGACATCACACTAAATCTCTACAATCTCTTTTCAGAGGACAGAAGCAGTGGAAATATTTCCTAACTCATTCTATGAGGCCAGCATTACCCTAAAACCAAAACCAAAGACATTACAAGAAAACTACAGACCAATACCGCTCATAAAAATAGATGTAAAAATACTCAACAAAATATTAACAAATACAATTCAACAATGTACAAAACAATTACACACCATGATCAACTGTGATTTATCCCAGGCATGCAAAATTTGAAAATCTTGCATGCCTGGTTCAACATTTGAAAATCAATGCAATTCATCACATCAAGAGGCTATAAAAGAAAAACCACATGATCAAATCAATAGATGCAGAAAAAGCATTCGACAAAATCCAACATCCATTCATGATTAAAAAAACTAGGAATTGAGGAGAACTTCCTCAACTTGATAAAGCACATTCCCCCCAAAAACCTACAGCTAACATCACACTTAATAGTAAGAAATTAAAAGTTTTCCCAATATCAAGAGCAAGGCAAAAAATGTCCCTTTTCACCACTCCTGTTTAACATTATACTGGAAGTACTAGCTAACATAATAGGACAAGAAAAGAGGAAAAAAGATCATACAGATTGGGAAGGAAGAAATAAAACTCTCTTTGTTCATAGATGACACAATCATCTGTGTAGATAATCTAGAAGAAATAACAAAAACTCCTTTAATTAATAAGTGATTACAGCAAGGTTAATATACAAAAATCATTTGCTTTCCTATATATCGACAACGAACAAGTGGAATTTAAAATTAAAAACACAATACCATTTACATTAGCACCCTCCAAAATGGAATACTTAGGTATAAATCTAACAAAATATGTATAAGATCTACATGAGGAAAATTACTAAACTCTGAAGAACAAAATCAAAGAACTAAATAAATGGAGAGATGTTCCATGTTAATGGACAGGAAGGCTAAATGTTGTCCAGATGTCAGTTCTTCCCAACTTAATTTATAGATTCAATCTGAATAAAAGTGCCAGCAAGTTGGGATGATTAGATATTCATCTGTAAAAGAATGAAACTGAATTCTTATCTTATACCACTCACAAAAATTAACTCAAAGTGGACTAAAGACTTAAATGTGAGGGACTTCCCTGGTGGTCCAGCAGTTAAGACTCTGTGCTCCCAATGCAGGGGGCTCGGGTTCCATCCCTGATCAGGGAACTAGATCCCGCATGCCACAACTAAAGATCTCGCATGACACAATGAAGATCCCGCATGCGGCAATGAAGATCCCGTGTGCCACAACTAAGACCTGGCACAGCCAAATAAATAAATATTTTTTAAAGACTTAAATGTGAGACCTGAAACCATGAAACTTCTAGAATAAAAAACAAAGGCATAAGAAGTTCCTTGAGGGGCTTCCCTGGTGGCGCAGTGCTTAAGAATCCACCTGCCAATGCAGGGGACACAGGTTCGAACCCTGGTCCATGAAGATCCCACATGCCACAGAGCAACTAATCCCTTGCACCACAACTACTAAGCCTGAGCTCTAAAGCCCGTGAGCCACAACTACCGAAGCCCATGTGCCTAGAGCCCAGTGCTCCGCAACAAGAGAAGCCACTGCAATGAGAAGCCTGCACACTGCAATGAAGAGTAGCCCCCACTCGCCGCAACTAGAGAAAGCCCGTGCGCAGCAATGAAGACAGCCAAAAATTTAAAAAAACCAAAAAGTTCCTTGACATGGGTCTTGGAAATGATCTTTTGGACATGACACTTAAAGCACAAGCAGCAAAATAAAAAATAAACAAGTGGGACTATATCAAACTAAAAAGCTTCCCTAGAGCGAAAGAAACCATCAACAAAGTGAAAAGACAACCTATGGAATGGGAAAAATATCTGCAAACCATGTATCTGATAAGGGGTTAATATCCAAAATATATAAAGAACTCACACAACTCAATAGTAAAACAAAAAAAAAACCACCTCAATTAAAAAATGGGCAAAGGGGACTTCCCTGGTGGTCCACTGGTTAAGACTCCATGCTTCCACTGCAGGGGGCATGGGTTCAATCCCTGGTCAGGGAACTAAAATCCCGCATGCCGCCCTGTGCGGCCAAAAAAAAAAAAAGGCAATAAAAAAAATGGGCAAAGGACCTGAATAGACTTTTCCAAAGAAGATATGTGAAAGTACATGAGAAGATGCTCAACATAACTAGTTATTAGGGAAATGCAAATGAAAACTACAAAAAGATATCACCTCACACCTGTTAGAATGGCGATCATCAAAAAGACAAGAGGTAACAAATGCTGGTGTGGATGTGGAGAAAAGAGAATCCTTGTGCACTGTTGGTGGGACTGTAAACTGGTAGTGCCATTATGGAAAACAGTATGGAGGATCCTCCAAGAATTAAAAACAGAACTACCATATGATCCAGCAATTCCACTTTTGGGAATATATCCAAAGGAAACAAAAACACTAACTTAAAAAGGTATCTGCACTGCCATGTTCACAGCAGCATTATTAACAATAGCTAAGACATGGACACAAACTAAGTGCCCAAAGATGGATGAATGAATAAAGAAGTTGTGGTACATATACACACAAAAGAATATTACCCAGCCATAAAAGATGAGGAAATCCTACCACGTGCAACAACACTGATGGACCTTGAGGGCATTATGCTTAATGAAATAAGTCAGACGGAGAAAGACAAATGCTATATGATCTCACCTATATGTGGAATCGAAAACAAGAACAAACGCATAGAAAAAGAGATCAGACTTGTGGTTACCTGAGGTGGAGGGTGGGGGGAGGGGAAATTTGAAGAAGGTAGTCAAAAGGTACAAACTTCCAGTGATGAGATAAATTAAGTACTATGGATGTAATGCACAACATGATGGCTATAGTTAACATTGCTGCATGATATATAGGAAAGGTGCTAAGAGAGTAAATCCTAAGGGTTCTCATCACAAGGAGAATTTTTTTTCTTTTCTTCTTTTTTATTATATATACATATATAAACACACACACATGAGAAGATGGATGTTAGCTGAACCTATTGTGGTCATCATTTCACAATGTGTGCAAATCAAACCATCAGGCTGTATGCCTTAAACTTACACAGTGATACATATCAATTATTTCTCAATAAATCTGGAAAAATATCCCAGCAAGTTACTGGATATCTACAAACAGATTCTAAAGTATATATAAAGACAAAAGAGCCAGAATGGAAAACGCAATACTGAAGGAGAACAACAAAGTTGGAGAACTGACACCTCTTGTCTTCGAGACTTACTATAAAGCTACAGTAATCAAGACAGTGTGCTACCGGTCAAAGAATAGACAAACAGATCAATGGAAAAGAATAGAGAGCCCAGAAGATCCACATAAATACAGTCAACTGATAAAGGAGCAAAGGCAATACAACAGCGCAAAGATAGTCTTTTCAATAAATTGTGCTGGAACAACTGGACATCCACATGCAAAAAAAAAGAATCTAGACACAGACCTTATACTCTTCACAGAAATTAATTCAAAATGGATCACAGACCTAAAGGTAACATGCAAAACTACCAGACTCCTAGAAGATGACCTAGGAGAAAATCTGGATAATCTTAGGTATGGTTATGACTTTTTAGATAAAACAGAAAATGCAGGATCCATGATAGAAATATTTGTTAAGCTGGATTTCATTAAAATTAAAAATTTTGGCTCTGCAAAAGGCAATGTCTAGAGATTGAGAAGACAGGCTGGAGACTGGAAGAAAATATTTGCAAAAGACGTATCTGGTAAAGGACACATCTGATAGAGAACTCCTATCCAAAATATATAAAGAACACTTAAAACTCCACAATAAGAAAACAACCTAATTTAAAAATGGGCCAAAGAAGATATACAGATGGCAAATAGGCATATGAAAAGATGCTCTACATTATCTATCATCAGGGAAATGCAAATTAAAAACACAATTGAGATATCACTGTACACCTATTAGAATGGTCAAAATCCAGAACACTGACAACACCAAATGCTGGTGAAAACGTGGAGCAACAAGAACTCTCATTCACTGCTTATGGGAAAGCGAAATGGTACATCCACTTTGGAAGACAGTTTGTGGATTTCTAACAAAACTAAACAGTCTAACCATCCAATCCAGCAATCACACTCCTGGGTATTTACCCAAAGGAGTTGAAAATTTATGTCCACACAGAAAACTGCACATGGATGTTTATAGCAGCTTTATTCATAATTGTCTGAACTTGGAAGCAACCAAGATGTCCATTAGTAGGTGAATGGATAAACTGTGGTACATCTAGACCATGGAACATTACTCAGTACTAAAAAGAAATGAGCTATCAAGCCATGAAGAGACATGAAGGAACTTTAAATGACTAACACTAGTGAAAGAAGGTAATCTGAAGAGGCTACATATTGCTTGATTCCAACCATACGCCATTCAAGAAAGGCAAAACTATAGCGACAATAAAAAGATCAATGGTTGCCAGAGGTTGTGGAAGAGGGATGAATAAGCAGAGCACAGAAGACTTCTAGGGCAGTGAAAATACTCTGTATGATACCACAATCATGGACAAATGTCACTGTGCAACACCAAAAAAAAAAAAAAACATTAGCCACTAAGGAAATGCAAATCAAACCCACAATGAGATACCACTTTACCCCTACTAAGATGGCTAGAATAAAAAAAGATAACAACAAGTGTTGACAAGCATATAGAAAAATTGGAACCCTCATACACTGCTGGTAAATGGTACAGTCACTTCAGAAAAAAGCCTGTCAGTTCTTCAAATGGTTAAACACAGTTACCATATGACTCAACAATTCTACTTCTAGGCATATACCCAAAAGAAATGCAAACATACGTCCACATAAAAACTTGCACAGGATAGCTCACGGCAGCATTATTCATAACGGCTAAAAGGTGCAAATATCCTAGGGTAAACTGGCACGGAGAGATGGTGATAAATCTGAAAGAAAGAATGGTGTGATCCTTTGGAAACAGAAGGAGCTGTGAGAATTGAGATGACCTATCTAGAGTCTACTACGGGAGAGAAGAAATCTCTTGCCTTCTGGGAGAAGGAAAGGCTGTATCTCTGAATGGGAAGAGATGTTAGATGTTAAGTGGATCATCTATGTGAAGGCCTGGATGCTGGAGGGGGTTGGGTGCATGGCTGTCAACACCACAGGAAACTTAAACAGCAGTAGAGTGGGAAGAAGCCTTTGAGGAGAAAGTGGCTAAGAAGTCCGTGAAAGCTCCAAAGGAAATAGAGTTCAGGGGCCCAGGAAAATGTGGCAGGAGCTAGAACCAATAATCTCTTTGTAATAATTCTAAGTGGAAAAGTCATTGTTTATATAACGAATTCCTTTACCATAGAAATTCATGTTTCTATTTTTTCCCATATTTTAGATAATGATGCAATAGATTTGTTCATATGCACAGCCTTTTTCCCCCATATTTAAAATAATTATTGAGGCCAGATTTTTTAAAATTACAGGGTCATGTTGCCTTCCAAAAGAGTTACACTGATTTACATCACTACCTCCAATATAGGTTGAGAGTTTATTTCAAGGCAGCCTTATTACCACTTTTTTTCCTGTTTATAAGTGCTTTTAAAAATTCTATAAACTTTATAAAAATTTTGAATATAAGGAGAAAAGAAAATCATTCTTATATAATCCTATTACACCAAGATAACCACTAGTAACACTCTGAAGGGTACCTCTCAATGCCTTGGCTCTCACCATCTGTTAAATGAAAATTATAGTACTATTTATCTCATAGGGTTACAGCCATCATTAAATGAACACACATGTGTCTGTGTACATATACACACACAAGCACAGTATTCTCTCTTTATTCATCAATTCATATACTTGCTCTTATTTAACATAAACCACACCTACATAACTGCTTTTCAGAAAGGCTGTATGAATTTATTCTGCCCCCAGTAGTATTAGAGATAAAAGAAACTTGGTAATTTTCTATTTTCTTGATTAACTAGTGAAGCTGAATTTTCCCAATGTGCACTGACTTTTAGAATTTCCTCTGGTATGTGATCCTTTTATGCTACCCCTGACCCCTGGTTTTAAAAAAAATTAACTACTTCTATATTACAAATATGGCAAGAGGGCGATTTTCTTGGGTGGGCCTCACCTAGTCAGGTAGGCCCTTTAAAAGCGAGTGTTTTCTCTGGTTAGTCACAGAACCGGAAATTCAAGAGACGCATGCCAGCTGGCCTAAAAGAAAGCAAACATCTAGGTGGTGAGCTAGCACTCCAGACGGCCTCTAGGAACTGAAAGCAGTCCCTGGCCGATCGGCAGCAGGAAAATGAGGACCAGAGTCTTATAACTGCAGGGAAGTGAATTCTGCCAACAACCAGTGAACTTGGAAGAGAAGCCTCAGGCCAAGATGAGAACCGCATCTCCAGCTGATATCTTGATTTCAGCCAGGCAAAACCCTGAGCAGAGAATCGAGTCATGCCAAGCCCAGACTTCTGACCTACAGAAACTGAGATAAGAAATTTTGTTTTTTTCCCCTCCATTCAAGATTGGCTTGTATTTTGCATAACTAAATATCCAAATACAAACAGTTTCTATGTACTAGACCCCAAAAGGTTATTTTCCAAAGAATCAATAAAAACAAAAATACATTTCCAAGTTTAATGTCTTTTTCCCTACTTTAATAGAACTTTTTTTTAACAATATATCTAAGAATTTAGTCTGTTCAGAATATTTTTTGGCAAAAAAATCAGTCATAAAATACATGTAAACTTTGTCTACAGCCTTTTCTGAGTTTTCAACACCCATGTCCCTGATAGTAGAACACACAAATGAGTCAGTTATACAGAGACTTGATCAATTTAGTATTTTCTAAGTCATTTCATGTTTAATGTAGTTCAGATCCAAATTTCCACTCACCCTCTCGTCTTCCCAAGGATGGCATATAGGTTAGAACTACGTGAATTCCATATATCAGTGGGGAAGGAGTGTCTGACCCAAAGCCATCCCTGGTCATTGATCCATGAGCTCTTCCATTTCCTTATCTTGTTACATCTGTTGGTGCTTTTCTTAGTCATTCTCCACCCTTCTGGGAACGTTTAGATGCTCTCTCATACTTTTCTCTGGGGTTTTGACTGCATGTGTTCCTCTTCCACTGGGTCATGGAACCAACAGCAAACCAATGTTTCTTCTATTGCTCTTCTTTCAGGATCTGCTTCATCTGCAGGGCTAAAATCAAGGTATCAGCAGAGCTGATTTCTTCTGGAGGCTCTAGGGGAGAATCCACTTTCTTGCTCCTTCCAGCTTCTAGAAGATGCTGGCATTTCTTGGTTCCTGGCCACATCACTTCAGAAATTTTGACGTTTTAAGCTGCTCAATTTGTGGTAATGTTATAAAACAGAAAACTAATACAATGTGAAATTTACTTTGGTGTATAGTAAGAATACCTTGCTTTTGGATGATCAAATCTGAGATAAGTACTATAGTATGCAAATTGGAGTGTATATATGGCTTAGGCCCTCAATTAGCAGACAGATGTACTTTACTTGCCCTTTTGGCCTGTATAGTTTTGAGCCTAAACTATTTCAAAAATGTTTGAAGTACTTGCCAAGATTTAAAAAATCTGGAAACTCCACATAAATTCTGAGTTTCTGGCTTCTCTTGAAACACCACAAGAAAAAAAAAGAAGGAAACCTGGGCTAGTTTTCCAAGTGGTTGTACCTAAGTAATGGATGTCCCTTTTGAAAGGGAAAAGTCACACTCCAGTTTGCCATAGCATCCACCATTCCCTAATGTCCCCAGTCCTGAAGCTCAGTTATCACTTATCATTGTGGCAATGCCGTTATTATAACCTAGTCCATTTCACTCATTTATTTTACCTGTCTGGCCTCTGTTGGCAGTATATACGTATCCACCTGAATAGAGCTTAGAGATCTTAAGGATATCATGCCTCTTCTAATACCCATACCAACTACACTTTAGGTAGATGATGAACAGCAACAAATTAAGCTCTGGAAGATGGTAAATAAAATACTCTGTATTCAAAAGAGAGGAGAGATCCATCTGATTTCAGATTGACTAGAGGTGGGGTTAATATTGTCATAAAGCTTAAGAAACCTGATTTATGTTCTCAACTAAGTGGAAGATCATTTAACCTATTGAGAGGTGTGCCATGGAACAATGCTCCTTTTAGGAACTTGCAACTTAGAAAGATAAGGTGAAGAATGGGGAATTATTTGAGAAAGCAAAAGCACCATCAACTGTCCACCTCTAATAGAAATGGAACTTGCTTAGAGAACATCACTCAATTTACAAACAGACTTGGGGACAGCTTTTTAGGGCCCATGTACAGAAGCACCTCTAATCTCAAAAACAAAACTTAGAATTCCCAAAGGAACTAATTTACTGAATATCCACGCACTGAGCTAGGTATGTGCTAGGGATTCAGTGATGAAACCAGATAGGCACAGTGCTGCCCTCAGAAAACTTAGTGCAGTGGGACAGGGCAAGTGCACAGCTGAAGCCTCTAAAGTACAGAAGCCACTGCAGTCCCCAGAAAATGTTTAGAGAAGATTCTATCATTAAATAACATCCATCAGTACAGTTTCTTTAAGAAGTCGGGCTTCAAGGATCACTGCCTTGTGCTTGGTGGGCCAGAGCGAGTTTGAGTTGTAAAATTTAGCTGCCCGACTTCAAATGATTTTGTGTTCTCGTTTTGAATGACTAGGATGTCTTCTCATAATGATTCCTCTTATGCTGTGACTAACAATAAGTTGTTTTTGGCTGGATTTAGTATTAGCTTTGGCTGCTTCAACAAAAATTCACCTGCAGAGGAAAATGATAGAAGGGTACAGATCTAATTTCCCTTTAAACAATTCAACTATTGGGTATATATTTAAAAGGACAAGTAACAAATATTTACTGTGTTTAAAAGGAATTCAGTAATATCTCTAAGAATGGATTTGCCTCTCCTTCTAAAAGATAGTGGTGACTACTTTAAGAGTACGTTTTTCTACAACACCATAAAGTCATTGTGCATCTTGATTTCAGGGAAGGTGGCTACTTCAGTGTTATTTTTTTCATGAATAAATGAAAGATCCAGTATTTGCATGTTTCAAAATGAATACGGTCCATGTGGAAAAATGTACCTTGACACTTTTACTCCTACTTCACACATCCTACACAAAGATCAATTCTGGATGGATTGAGGATATAAATGTACAGGAGGGAACACAATAAAGCATTAGAAGAAAACCTTGAGAACATCTTCATGACCTGCAAGTGGGCAAAGATTTAAGAAGATAATACAAAAAGTACTAACCATAAAAAAAAAATTACTGTGAACATTAAAATTAAGTTAATGTCTGCTTAGCAAAAGATACCAATAAAGGAGTAAAAAGGAAGGCTATATAAAGGGAGAATACTTGTAATAAATATATCTAAAAAGAATCCATAACCAGAATATATAAAAGAACCCCTACAAATAAGAAAATAATCATCTGATAGAAAATAATGTATAAAAAACTTCAAGATTCTTCACAAAAGAAGATATTCAATAGCTAATAAATAAATGAAAAGAGAACAATACCATTAGCCATCAGGTAAATTCAAGGCAAAGCTACAATGTGATATCAGTACACACAAACTAGAAGGGTGAAAAAAGAAAAAAACAGAGAATAATAACTGGTACTCTCATACACTGGTGGTGGGCATGGAGTGGCACTACCACAGATGCATTTGGCAGTATCTAATAAAGCTGACCATAGGCAAGCCCAGGGACCCAGCAATTCTTCTTCTTGATATAGAAATGTGCACTCATGTTCACCAAGACAGGTAACAGAATGTTCATAGCAAACAGTGACAGCCAAGAAGTGGCTATATGGTGGATATCCCTTAACTTTAAGTAAGTTTCCTTACTGTTAGAAATTTAGTTTGCTTCCAATTTTTCTACATAGTGAATAATGTTGCAACAAACATCTTCCTAACACATCTTCTTCTATCTTTTGAAATATTTCCTTAGGAGTGATTTTTAATATATACTTCCATACGGCTACCCAAGTGAGTTATACCAATGAATACAGCCTCAATATTAAAAAAGGACCAATTTTATCACACCCATACCAAAATATTAAAACTTAAATGTTTTTCACTAATCTAAAAGTCAGGGAGGCAATATACTTAGCTTTAAAAATTTTGCATTTCTTTGACTCTAAGAATAATTGCCTCCTCTAATATCCTCTTTCATAATGGTGTCATGGACAAAAGAGCATCTAAGTTTTTATTACTATCCATGACGGTGACCAAAGGGTCTTGATAGAAAATTTTATTGCGATCACAAGAACCAAAATATCCACAAAGCAATACCAATCTTCCCCATCAAATTTAGTAGGCTTTCCTTCTCTCTTGTGAAACTTCTACTTTAATTGAGAACTCTAACACTTTTCCTCTGGAAAACCAGCAAACTTCTGGATAGAAGAAAGCTCCATACTCTGCTTCTGTTTCTTCATAAAAATTCTAGAAAAGGTAATGACTCAAGGCCCTGGCTCTTATTAAGTTGACAGCTTCTTTCAGGACAGCTGGCAGAGTTTTCTCATACCGAGTACCCTAATGTAAAAAGCAATGAGTCATAACAGTGTACAGATTTCAGCAAAACCAGATGTGTTGCCAAACATCACAGGTGAGACATATACAGCATACCAAGAAATTTCCTTCAAAGATTTTCTGGAAAAGTAAACTTTTCACCACTTGGGAGATGTCAAAGACTTTTTAATATTTCCTATAAGGGCTCACAAATAGGAATTCTTGGATAGGGTCAGCATCGTGTAGATTACTTTCATCCAGTTGAATGCTGATGAGAAATGGGACAGCTGTCAATTCCTCATTAACCTGCCTCAAAACATTAGAGGAAACATTTTGAAGTAATGACATCATTTATAGAGACAAAGCTTTAGCATTTCTTTTCTGTTCTAGGCCACAAACCAGATTGACCATTCCAGGGTACAAAGATTCACTAAGGTCTTTCAAAATGTATATGGCTTCTATACTTTCCAACGCAACAAGCAACCTCATAGGATGCTTCTGCATTAGGGACAAGTCCACGTTAAATTTAAGTATCCATCAAGCCTTCTAATGAAAAAATTCATAGTAATCAATGTATTTTCATGATAAACAGATATGAGATGCCCTTAGCCTTCCCAAGTTCATGCTTTCACAGACCAGGATTTTATTTCACATGAAATTCTGTGGCTCTCACATCTACCAGGCAAAATACTTATAATCATTAAGATTAGATATCACTTCTTTAATTCCTGCCCAAGGAAAACTACTCTAAATGTAAACTGTTAACAATGATGATCATATTGTAATAACACTTCTTTCAAGTGAAATAATACTTCACACTTTAATTTGACATAAAATAATTATTTTTTTTTTTTACAAAGACAACTTTAAAAGAAACAGTAAGAAACTTCAAGAACAAAATTTATTTATTTTTACTAGGGTCACAGGTCCCTAAAGCATATTAATAGATTCCATGGAGTCTAAAAATAAAGTGGTAAAGGTTAATGAAAGACCCATTGGGGGAGACAAAGACAATTAAGATATCTTATGCACAGCCAGAAAATACTGAAAAAAAAAAAAAAGGCCACTGGTAGGTAAGAGCACTGACTTCAGAGAAGGAACTTAAGAGCAAAGAAATCCTGAATAGGGCAATTTTGGAAAGGAAATACTTTGGTGGGAGAAGTAGGTTAACAGTAACAGAAATGGAAACTGTATGGTAAAGGTGGGGGGCAGGGGGAAAAACAAGAGGAGGAAATTTAGGATCCTGCAAGATTTAAAAAAAAAAAAAAAAAAGAAGGATACATAACTCCTCCCCTTCTATAGCCTCTTCTCTTCAGGAAAAAAAAGAGAAAAAGAAAAATTTACTGCACTAGCAGAAGAGGGCTATCAATAACCTACCATAAACTACAAAGCTAGTAAACCATTGCAAACCACCAGCACTGTCCACAGAAATACTAAGGCAGTCTTTATCTACTTAAAAAACATAGTATAAAAAGAAAACAAAAAATGAGAATCTCAACAATTCAGTTTTATGGAAACCCTCTCATCCCCCCAAACAATGGTAAAACAGAAGGAAACTGGAACACAACACTAAACTTAATTAAATGTCCTCAAACAAGCAACTGGGGATATGACAAAACACCTCGAAACAGAAACTCAAAAACTAAGAACAGAAATGGACAAAAGGTAGAAAAAAAAGTAAGAGCTGACTGATCTCAGAAAAGAAATAAGTGACAAAATTATGTCAGAAATGAAGACCATATTACAAGGTGCACAAGAAATAATAGATTCTAATGAAAACATGATAATGAATGTTGAAGGAGAAAACAAATACAATGAAAAGGAAATTTTAAAAAGTAAAAAGGATCAGTGAGAACGTGGTTGAAATGAATGTGGTTGAAATGGCAAACAAGGTCCAGTTTTCTTACAATTAAGCATCTAAAAAAGATACGCAAGACAATGGAAGAGAATATTAAAACTATAATCTAAGAAAGCTTTCTAGACTCTACATACTGAAAGAGCTCATTAGATACAATGAACACTAACTCACAGTGATAAATTTCAATACATATCCTTGTAAAACTATTTGACTTTAAAGATAAATAAGGAAACTTTACAGCCTTGATACAAAGATCAAATACCTTATAAAGGCAAGAGAATTCAACTAGTATCAAACCTCTCAAAAAACAATATAAAAAGCCAGGCAATAATGGAAGAGGACTTTTTTTTTAAACTCAAAGAATGAACACATGAACCAAGAACTTATATATCAAATCAAGCTGATTCTCAAGGTTAAGAAAAAATTTTAAATTAAGCAGTTTTAAACATGCAAGATACTCTGTACCCATAAGCCTTTCTTAAGGAATCAATCTATTCAAAGATGAACTTCATCTATTCAAGATATAACTGAGAGAACTTAAAGCAAAAAGACTGGCAGTGAACATTTAATATGTTTAAACACTGATTGAGAACAGGTAGAGATGGGTTGAAGAATAAGATATTATATGATATAGGCTATATGTTATGAATTTATGTTCTGTCAGAGTAAAAATGGGGAAAGAAGAGACAGGAAAAGAGGAAAGTAGAATAGTTCATTGAATGTTATATGAATAATAGATAGGAGTTACAGGCAATTGGTAGGAATTAAAAGACACCATTAAAAATAGACAAATCAGATAGTAAAAGATGAAGACAAGAGGGGATTAGAGGTATTTAAGAAAGTAGAATTGGAAGGTTAACACTTAAACTACAAAGCTTATTAAACTCCAAAAGAAGTTTAAATATAGAAGAAAATAACGTAAAGAAACAAACATAGCAAATATAATACACACGATTATAACTTAAAATAATATGACAGAGTTAAGACAAAAAAGCTTTCAGTTTTACAAACAGATGCAAATGGGCTTAACTCAGTTATTTAAAAAATTTTTTTCAATTTAGTTCACAAAATGAGACCCCCAAATATGTTATATATAAGAAACACATGGGCTTCCCTGCTGGCGCAGTGGTTGAGAGTCCACCTGCCGATGCGGGGTACGCGGGTTCGTGTCCCGGTCTGGGAGGATCCCACGTGCCACGGAGCAGCTGGGCCCGTGAGCCGTGGCCGCTGGGCCCGCACATCCAGAGCCCGTGCTCCGCAACGGGAGAGGCCACAACAGTGAGAGGCCCGCGTACCGCAAAAAAAAAAAAAAAAAAAAGAAATGCACCCAAAACAAAATGATTCAGCAAGGCTAAAAATAAAGGAATGAGCAAAGACAGGTATACCAAGCAAATGAATATAATAAGAGATAAGGAGGACAGTGTGTATGTGATACTAATGTCAGACACAGAAGAATGCAAACTAAAAAGAACTAAATATGACAAAGGAGAAACTTTTTAATGCTAGAAGACAGGATTTAAAATGAAGGCATTATAATTATGAATAGCTATGCAATAACACTGCAATCATCTTTATAAAAGAACCCAAAGAAATACAGAAAGAAAAAAAGAAAAAAAATACACTAATAAGAGATCAAGTGGATAAAAATAAGGATATAGAAAACCTAAACAGCATAATAAGACATATTTTGGATATGTATTAAACTTTACATCTTAATATTACAGAATAAACCTTCCTCTCAAGCATACATGGGACATTCACAAAAAAGATTGTATCTTAGGTTATACATAAAATATAAGCAAGTTCCACAAAGTAGAAATATTACAATGTTTTCCAACTATAATGCAATAAAACTAAAAATTATTAACAGTAACAAAGGGTACCTCCAACTGAAATAAATCTATTTATCTATTATTTATCCAATAATAAACAATTAAAATTATTAGTGGTTAAAAGGGAAATACAAAACACAATTAAAGAATTCCTAAAAAATAATAATACTATAAATCAATCTGTGGTATATCAGTCTTAAATATGTGACCAAAGTAAAATCCACAGCTTTAGATAATTTTATCAATAAAAATGAAAGAATATAAATTAAATTCCTGGTTAAAAGCTAGGAAGAAATAACAAAAATAAGCCAAAAGCAAGCATAGTGAGGAAAATAATAGAAGAAAATGAAATAATAATGGAACTAGAAACAGAGATTAGTAAGGCAGAAAACAGAAAAAGAACAGATCTAACTATAATTAATAGATCAAAATCTATTTTTTGAAAAATATCAACAAAATACACAAACCACTAGCTAACAATCAAAGTGGTAAAAAAAGAGTGAAAGCACAAATATACAAAACAAGAAATGATGGGGGGAAATATCCAGTGAAAAAACACTGAAATAACTATTAGGAAAAAAAATCATAAGAATCTATTTTGTAGACACTGCTACAAATAAATTTGAAGACCTAGGTGAAACTGGTAACTTGCCTGGCAAATAGTTTACTGAAACTGAACTCCTTAGAGACAGAATATTGAAACAGATCATTCTCCTCTAAAGAAAGCTATTAAGGACCTACCCTACCAAAAAAGCACCAGGTCCAGATGGTTTCACAGAGTGAAATCTTCAAAAACTAGCTTGTTAAAATGCTCTCTAAATTTTTCCAGATAAGTGAAAAGGAGGAAAACTTTTTATTTAATATGTAACATCAATACGTAAACCTGATAAAGACAATGCAAAATAAACTGTGCATTAATTATCACTTATCAATATTTATGTAAAAATACTAAACAGAATATTAGGAAACAGAATCCAATACCATATTAAAAGAATGACACATCATAATCAAGTGATATTTATTTCAGGAATACAAAGTTGGCTCAATATTAATGAATCCATTAATATAACACATATACTAAAAGATTCTAAGGAGAAAATTATATAATCATCTTCATAAAGGCTAAAAAAAGCTTTCCAATAAAATTCAACACTCTTTCCTAATGAAAAACACTCAAGAAAACAGAAATCAAGGGATATTTCCTGTTATGAACTGAATGTATTTCTCCAAATTCATACATTAAAGTCTCAACCCCTAGTGTGACTGTGTTTAGAGACAAGGCCTTTATGGAGGTAGTTAAGGTTAAATGAGGTCTTAAGAGTAGGGTCCTAATCCGATAAGACTAGTGTCCTTATAAGAAGAGACATGAGAGAATAAGGCTCTTTCTCTCTCTCTCCTCTGGGGCCTCTAGCCTCCAGATACCGAGAATAAATTTCTCTTGTTGAAGCCACCTGGTCTGTGGTATTTTGTTATGGCAGTCTAAGCTGACTAAGACACTTAACATTTCCACTAAGACCAGGAACAAGTAAAAGATGCCCACCATCTCCACTACTGTTTAACATGGTATTGATTGGTGGTATTAGCCAATGTAATTAGATAAGATAAATCAATCATAGGCATAAGAATTGGAAAAGAAGTAGTAAAACTCTATTTGCAGATGTGATTGTGTACCCAGAAATCCCTAGAAAGTGAGTGATAAAACTAACTGAAACAATAAAATAAAAAAAAAACCTCAGTAAAGTGGCAGGATATAAAGTCAACATATAGAAATCAACAGTCTTCATGTAATTAGAAACTCGAGGACATAGTGGCAAAATAAAACAAAACAAAAACACCTCCACTTACAACAGCAACAAAGAAGATAAAATATTTAGGAATAATTTTAGCAAAAAATATGTAAAACCTACATGAGAAAAAGTTTTAAACACTCCTGAAAGACAACAAAATTAGATTTGAACAATGGAAAAAAAGCAGCTTATTCTTAAACAGGATGACTCAACCATCATAAAGACAATTTACAAACAATATAATCCCAATTTAAAAAATACCAACAACCATTTTTATGAAGTTGGACAGTTGACAGATAAATTAACAGGCAAGAATAGCCAGGAATATGCCAGAAGTGAATATCTATAATGGGAGACTACCCAGATGAGACATTAAGACACGCTATAAAGCCTCTATAATTAAAACTCTGAGGTTTTGGTATATGACTAAATAGACAAGTGGAACACAACAGAAAGTCCAGAAACAGATCCCAAGTACATACAGAATTTGAGTATATGATAAAGGTAGTATTTCAAACCACTGGGGCAAAGGCAGACTTTTAAATGCCTGATGCTAGGACAAGGGGTTAGTCATCTGGAAAAAATACAATTAGATCTACACTTCATACCGTAAAAGAGAATATCTCCAAGTGGACCAGGGATCTAAATATAAAAAAAGAAACCACATAAATGTACCAAAAGAAAACATGGGTAAATTTACGTTTAACAGGGATATAGGGAGAGGCTTTCCAAATATGACTCAGAATCCAGATGCAAAAGACTGATGAATTTACTACATTTAAAAAATTTTACATGGCAAAAACCCCCACTATAAATAAGCTTCATAAAGTCAAAAGACAACTGACAAACTAGGAGAAAGTGTTTGCATCATATATCACACAGAGGCTAATATCACTAAAAGATAAAAGAATTCCTAATACCTAAGAGAAACAAAGACCAAAAAACCTGAAAGAGTGGGCAAACAATGTTTTTTTTTTTAAAAAATGGACCTTCAACATATAAATAAAAGGTTCAGGGTGGATAAACAACAAGGTTCTATTGTACAGCACAGGCAACTATATTCAATATCCTCTGATAAACCATAATGGCAAATAACATGAAAAAGAATATATATGTATAACTGAGTCATGCTGCTGTAGAGCAGAAATTAAACACAACATTGTAATTCAACTACACTTCAGTAAAAATTTTTAAAAATAAATAAAAGGTCCAACCTTCCTCATAGTAAGAGAAATGCAAATTACAACTGTACTGGGATATCATTTCTCACCTATTAGTGGGCAAAACTTACCAAGCATGACAACACACTCTGTTGGCAAGGCTGTGGAAAAGCAGGCATTTTTATGCACTGCTGGTGGAAATGTAAACTGGCACAATCCTTGTAGAGGGAAGTTTGGCAATAGCTAACAAATCTATGTATACACTTACCTTGTGAACCAATAACTACACTTCAGAAACTTATTCTGAAGGTACACCTCCAAGAATACAAAAACACATATGCATCAAGTTATCTATTGCAGCAGTGTTTGTAACCACAGAATACCAGAAGCAATCTATATATCCAGATATAAAAGAGTGGTTGAACCACAGTACATTCACAATATGGAGCTCTCTGTGGCTGTAAAAAGAATAAGGACTATCTTTATGAACTGATGTGGAATGATTTCCAGGATACATTGTTAAGTGGGAGAAAAAACAAAGTAGGACAGAATATCAATAGTATATTAGGGTTTTTTTATAAGGGGAAATAAAATCTAAATATATCATTTGTATAAAAAAGGAAGTAGAAAAGATAAAACAAAGACTAATACAACTGGTTAGCTACAGGGGGTGGGTGGAGATGAGGTGGAAAGGACAGAAAATATGGAGTGAAGTAGGAAGGACTGTCACTCATCTACCTTTTTGTACAGTTCTAACTTTGAGAACCATGTAAATGTTTCACATTCTCAACAAAATAAAAAGAAAACTAACTAGAGAAAAAGCCTACAATGGAATATGAACAGAAGTCAATGAACCAAACTGTACTACAAATGGATAATAACATAACCACACTGGAGGGCAGGAGGTGGTGGGGGAAATCTAGCCCAGGCAGTACTGAACACAGTATTTAGATTAAAGGTCCTCTGGTTAAGACTAAGCAAGTATGGATTCTAGGTAGCAGGCTTCTTTGATTTAGAAGCATGGATTAGTAATTCTGAAACTATTTTCTGTGTATTATAGCACTAAACAAATAAGTGAACTAAGTACATATACTGTAGACAACAGGAGCTAGATACCTCACTGTCAGAGAAGTGATTACCAGTATGAAAAGAGAAGGAACAGAATGAACCTGGAGAAACTGGATTAGGATTAAAGGTATCAATATGAACTCATGCTTTTTAATCAATATAGGTAGATAAATATAAAAAGATATAATGTGCGTACCTGTATATACATAAGTACATATATACATATATTTATCTACTAAATCTATCTGCTAATAGGGCATGGCAGCCAACTGGCCTGAAGTTACAGACTAGATATTGATTTCTAATACTATTTTCCACTAAAAAGAAACAGGATTCCTTGAAGAAATGGATGATTTCAGGGTTGAGACAGGACAAGTACAAGACAAATCTAGAAAATCCTGTGCCAGACCAGAAGGAAGTACTTAAAAAATGATGAGGACATCACAAAAGGAGACAGGAGCTAGTTTGAAGAGGCTCTCAATGGAAATTTGGGACAATTTGAGAATCAAAACAAATGATAGTAAAGGATGATAAACAACGGACTAACACAAGAATCCATGAGTCCACACTGGTACAAACAAATAAATAGGAGAGAAGGAAAAGCTCATTTTTTCAGTAGGGAAGAAAAACCTAATCAACATAAAAGGAATGATGACATAAGAAAACCACCGTTGTCAATTATCATAACAACTGATTAAGAAAAGAATCATTAATGGAGTATTTACATCATTTCAAAGAGTCTCCCCACGATATGCATATTGATTGTGAAGGGAACATAGCTACAGTGTAGAAATCTGGGAGATATCACCTTAGTCAATAGATCAAAGTTAACATCACCAGTAATGAGACAAATCAAAATTGTGAGCCTCCTGATTGGAAGTACTGAGAACACATCTGTGGCATTCCTGCTAAAGTCTGTAACCTGAATCTAATCATGAAGAAACATCAGACAATCCAAATTAAGAAATATCCTACAAAATAACTGGCCTATCTATTTCAAAAATGTCAACGTAACAAAACACAAGGAGTGACCAAGGAACTGTCCACTCCTTTCTCCTTTCATCTCCAAAGTAATGGAGACTAAGAAGATGTGACAACTGAATGCAATACATAATCTGAGAATTTCTTTTGCTATAAAGGACATTATTTGTACAACTGTAGAAATTTCAGCAGCTCCTGTAGCTCAGTCCTACATCAATGTTAATTTCCTTAATTGTGATAACTGTTTTGTGGTCATGTAAAGAGAATGTCCTAGTTTTTAGGAAATAAACACAATATACAGGGGTAAAGGAACATCATGCTTGAAAGTACTCTCAGCTTAGAAAAAGAGTGTATGCTTGTGGGGGAAAGGGATATGGCAAATGTGATAAAATGGTAACATTTGGAAAATCTGGGTGAAATGTTTATGGAAATTATCCCATTTTTGCAACTTCTCTATTAAGTCTAAAATTATGTCAAAATAGGCAGTTCCCTGGTGACCTAGTGGTCAGGATTCTGAGGTTTTAACTGTCATAGCCCGGGTTCAATCCCTGGTCGGGGAACTGAGATCCCGCAAGCTGTCACGTGGTCAAAAAAAAAAAAAAAATGTATGCCAAAATAGATAGCTAAAAGGAAAAAGTTAATGTTTATTAAAAAGTTGCTATTTTCAACAGTTTGCAGTAAGGAGACCATGTAGTAAAAGATTAAGGAGTAATAGCTGGTATCTATTACTCTATAGTCTAGTGGTTGAGATTATGGACTTTGCTATTAGCCACACCTTAGTTCAAGTCCCAATTCTGCTTATATGACTTTGGGCGTGTTGCTTACCTTCTCTGATCTTCTATTTATCTGTTTTATGGGAATAATGTACAGGATTCTTGTAGGATTCAATGGTATCAAGTGTGTCAAGGGCTTACAGTAAAACACACCAATTCTGGAGCCAGACTGCTTAGGTTTGAATCCCACTTAGCAATTTGCTAGCTATGTGACCTTGGGGAAGTTATTCAACCTCTCTGTGCCTCAGTTCTCTCATCAGTAATAAATGGGGGTGATAAAAGTATCTATCTCAAGGGTTCTTGTGAGGACTAAATAAGTTAATTGATAAAAGTAATTTGAATAGTACCTGGCACATAGCAAGCACTGCATGCATGGTAGTTATTTTCACGATTAGCCTGAGCCTCTACAGAATAGGAATTCAAAAAATATTAGCAATCATTATCATCATTAAATACCTAATATTATCATCACTATAGCTTTTTCAAGAGGTTTGGTGGTAAAGAGAAAGAAAATTTATTTTTTCTCTTAAACTAGGAAGACCTAAGCATATTAGAGAGAAAGGAGACAAACAATACAGAAAGAGAAACTTTTCTGAAAACACAAGAGACACGGAATCATTTACCAGATGAAGCCCTGAGGACCTCAGTTTCCCTCTTTGTAAATGTCACCTGAAGATTTAAGAGACAACTTTAAAAGGTACTTTGATGAAGGTGTAAGACAGAATGTACATCTTTAAATATAACTTTGAACACACGGACACATTTACATTTCTTCTACAGAATGCATTTTCCTTTAATAGCTATTAGGTTTTAAAATATTTAGCTCCTCTTTTAGAGATCCAGCCACAATATCCCTTATTCCCCAAAAAGTTCATTTAAAATGGAAATTTTAAGCAAAATCTAGGAAGAAAATACATACAATAGAGTGGGAAAAGGTTACACATAAGCAAAGATTTTTCTTTTTAATATGGTTTTAAATTTCATTTTTGGACTAGTTATCAACAATATCCATCAGGGAAATGATGCTAGTAGATGTCTATGGACCAATATGAAAAGATGTCTAAGTATTAAAAGAGAAAAAAACAAGTTGCAAAATAGTTTGGAGATATATATTTATATATGTACAGAAAAAGTTAAGATTAATAATGAATGATTTTACTTTAATTTTCATCTTTACAGAGCAACCACTATGTCTCAGACACCGGGGATTAAAGAATAATCAAAATGGAAAAGTAAAATTCAAGGCACAATGGAACTTTCTCATTCCAATACAATCTGCCTAAAAAAGGGACAGACCTAGAGAGCCAATCTTAACTCTATCATTAAACACATCCTGTTTGTCAGTGAAATGAGTACAACTACACTAATTTCACAAAGATTTCTGGACAGTCTAGCTATTTAGAAAGTTGTTGTATAAAATCATAATAAACTCATATATGTAAATAATATTACACATTATTGATCAATCCAAAAAAATAGAAAATAACTGTCCAAAAGTGCTTTATCAGTTAAAACACATTCTAATGAATTTATGATTTAAAAAGTGATTCCTTGAGAAACGATTCTTCCTTTCATTTTCTTTTCTTGATTATTCCATAATAACATCTCTCAGGGGAGAAAAGTCCCTAAAATTAACACCTATAGAGAAAAAAACCAAAAATCTAAGCTTTATACCAAAACAAGAAACTTTTTTTATAGGAAAATGCAGCTCATTTGAACCTGCTTCTGTTCAGAAGGGACCCTGAAAAAAGACAATATAGAAAAAAGAGGATTCCTTTTTTTTTTTTTTTTTTTGGCGGTACGTGGGCCTCTCTCACTGCTGTGGCCTCTCCCGTTGTGGAACACAGGCTCCGGACACGCAAGCTCAGTGGCCATGGCTCACGAGCCCAGCCGCTCCGCGGCATGTGGGATCTTCCCAGACCAGGGCACGAACCCGTGTCCCCTGCATCGGCAGGCGGACTCTCAAACACTGAGCCAAGAGGGAAGCCCGAAAAAGAGGATTCTTTACCATAATCACTGGAATCTTGATAGCCACATGTATTTGTTTCTATTCTGTAATTCCTGGCATATCTACTTTAACCAGAACAGTTATTCCTGAATGACCTTTATTTCTCTGCGATGTCAGGAAAGTTACTTTTCTACCACTAACCACAAACTGCTCCCCAAATGGAGGACCAGTGGATATACGGTAGGTGGTGATGGTAGGGGGAGGAGCAGAACTAAAGCTCAACAGGAACCATCATCTCTCGGTCCCCTTGACCTTTCTACAGCTTTCCATTCACCTGTATGAAGAGAGAATAAGGAAAAACAAAACCAATGGAAATAAGGGAGAGCTGAGTAGTGGACACCTACTACACCCCAAGCACTGCAAAATGTTATTTCATTTACTCTTCCTACAGTACTGATGATGACTTTGAAGTCTGGGCTGATGACTTGTAGAAAGAATTCTCAGCAAGTAAGTCCTGGAGCTATGATGAGAACCCAGTGAGTGATTTAAAACCTGTGCTCAATATTTTTCCCATGCCACTCTTCTTGCCTAGCAACATGACACTACTTATTGTCCAAATACATAATCCTATGGTTTTCCTTTTTAACAAAAAGCACTTTCAATATGGAAATTTTCAAAACTACATCAAAGTAGAGAGATGTACTCCCATGTGCCCATGGCTCAGCTTCACCCGTGTGCCATTCTGGTTTCACCTGCCCTCTTCTTACCATTTTTTCTCTGAAATATTTAAAAACAAATCAGAGACGTTTTGTTTGAACTTCAAAGTGTCTCTCACAAATCAGATATTGAATACACAAAATATAACATTACCACAGAATTTGAGATTCTGCTTTTCTCAAAAATGTCCTCTCTCAGTTAGTTAGTTTGAATCAAGACCTAAACAAGGTCACAAGGTCCACAAACTACTTTTGGAAGATGTATCTCTAAATGAACGACAGTTCCCTCGACCTCCTCTCCTTTACATATACGTGGCATTTTTTTAAAAAGGAGTCTTTATGGTTGATAAAGTGTGTTTCTCTAGCTCCTTTATTTCATGTAAACTGCTAGAGGCATGATCAGATTGTGGTTCACTTTTTTTATTATTGTTTCAAGACTGCTGAGGTGGTACCATTTACTCCCTACTGCATCTCCTCAGGAGGCACTTAATATGCAACTGTCTTCTATCAGTATTATAGTAATAGTGTTTTCTAAATCCTCAGGCGATTCGAGTTTCTAAAAGCTTATCCGAGACCATATATTTGTGGCAATCAAGCACCCAGGTTAATCAAGAGCTGATTGGGAGACAACAGAGGTTATCAATCAGCAGCCAGGTAAGCAGGCCAGGAATTGTTCCTCTCATAGATAAGAGGCCAAAAAGTGGAGAAGAGATGAAGGGTTTGACTAGAGACAGAGAGGAGGCCAGAAGATGAACATGATGCTTAAAGAACAAGATAGTGGGCTCCAATTATAGTTCTGAAAGACATTTTACACACCTGTATCAATAAGTCTTTCCAAATAAACTCACAGAGAATTTTAGAGTTCTTTATGTTATAATGTTATTTCACCAAGACAGCCTTACAAATTTTGCTATGTTTCCTGCTTCAGAGAAAGGTGCTGATCTCTAAGCCAAAGGTTCTCAACTTGACCTCAAAGTATATTCTCCTGGGTAGCTTTAAAAATACTGAGGTGTGGATCCCACCGAATAAATTCTGATTGAACTGCTCTAGAATGGGGACAGGTATATAGTATTATTTAAAAGTCTTCCCAAATGACTCTAATATGCAGCCATAATTGAGAACCAGCTGCTCTTAGCTAAGAATAAAGACAACAGCAGCTAATATTTACTAAGCATATATTATATGTCAGGTACAGTTCTAAGCACTTTACATGTACTAGTTCATGCCCTATTTTACAAGTGAGGAAACAGAGATAAGGTAACTTGCCCGAGGTCACACAGCAAGCTAATAGCAGAAGTATTTAATATCAGGAAGTTTGGATCCAAAACCCATGCTCTTAATTACCATGATATACTGACTCCTAAGCATGAATTATACTTACATTCTTTAACTGCAAGTAAAATGATCAAAGAAAAACAAAATGAACAAAAAAAGATAATTAACTTCCTCCTCCTCAGAAGCAGTAGAGTGGCATCTTGTTGCAAATGTACCAACACAGGCTTATTAGAAAAGTGAATAAACAGATAAGAATCTTCTCTTCCCAAAAGAAGATTCAACTTTGAGATTTCCACACATTTCAATAATTTCCTACATATCCTATACAGCATAGTTATTCAATGTTAAGTATCAAACACTGCTTCAGTTTTAAAACTTGGGGCAATGATGTATTGAAAATTTCCTACCTATTTCGGTTCTGCTAACTCCAATTCCATTATAAATTCTCAAGTAATTAAAGTGACAAGAATCAGAATCTTCAATGTCAAAGTCACCAAATTTGATGCGCACTCGCTCTCCCATCTTTACACGGATCTCCCATTCGCAAACAGTGCTGTTAGGATAGGTCTGTGGGTAGTTTATGGACGTCAGGGTTCCACTTTCAGGGCCTAGTACAGTATGTCCACATCCATCACCTTTAAAAAAAAAAAGTTAAAAGGACGATAAATTATTCTTTACATCTTTAAGTTACACTACAAATAATCAGGATCTTTTGTGAAGATTTTAAAATATGTATGATGTCAGATATTTTGTACCACCAATACATTCCTTACACAAGATAAAACAGATAACATAGTTCTTAGTAGGTCTACTCACAGGAGCCAGGAGAAGCCAGGTTAGGTTAAAATAATCAATGATTACTGGTATAATTTATGAGTTCAAAGAACTTTCCAATCAAAATAAATAGAAGTAAACATAACTTAGCAATAATTATATATATATGTCATAATAAATCCAGTCTTTAAAAGAGTATCAATTCATAGTAATTGTTCAAAACAAATGTCAACTATAAAAATAAATGTATATGATCAGCTTCATCTATTTAGTTACAAATAGCACAAACCCCTTCAAAAATCCCTGTGAGAAGTCAAATGATTTCTAAAAACAAACTATACTAAAGATTATGCAGATTTCTGACCATATTACACGATGCAAGGCATTCCTTCTTGAAGGCATTAAAGCAATATTTCATTGTTTAATTTTATGTTCTATTGAAATTTGACTTTTCAGTTGTCCCTCTCCAAAAGCCTCATTTTCCCCTATAGAATGACGAAAAAAAAACAGTTTATAAGACTTATTAAAGATTAGTAAAATGACCTTCATATCTTGGTAGCAGCATTATTTGCTCCAGAAATTTCTTCAGCAACTGAATATGGAAACAGTTAACACATTGTTTGTAAAAATCAAATATCTGCATTCTTCCCTTTATCATAAAATTTGTTATTTTACTGAGCGCCTGGAAGGAGGAGTTAATACTGATTAAGAAGTTTTAGCTGCTGCTCCAATTGCACTGCTTAGCGTTCCTAACGATGGGATTCAAATGGATGTCTTTTTAATAGGAAAATGAATACATCCTTTCAAAATAATAGTATTTTCTCTTTCAAAAGAGCTATTTATAATCACCTTTTGGAAGAGTTCAGAACTTAAAACAAAGAAAACTATATTAGAAGTGACACTTCTGAGTTTTAACCTCAATATGGATACAGATGGGTGTAACAGAATTTTATACTGATTTTTTATTTTTAAGAACAGTGTAGTGCTGATATGATTTACTAGAACAGACGAAAGCTTTAAAAGCCTATGAATAAGAATACAGTATCTACAAGTAGGAGTTGCAAAATAAATGTTTATTAATTGAATGAATAAGGAAACTGTACATTAACCTATGAAAAAGTTATCTCAAACTAGTCTCAAAACTAGCTTTAAGGAAGGAACAACTCTGTACCTAGATTCTGATGACAATACTTCGTATCTTTTGCTGATAAATTTTATTGCCAAATCCACACTAGTACTGTTACTTAGTCTGCTTTCACAGGTCAACCAGCAATATGGCTTCTTAAACAAATCTCTCTCACATAAAGCTTAGCTTTTAACCAACATTAAACTTCACCTATCTTCTACACTTGCCTTCACTCCACACACAAGAACTAGGCATAGCAGTTCAATAACATAATACAAAAAGCCACCATTAAATAAACCTGTGAGTTTTTGTGTGACATAGCCACTGATCTTTTGCAAATATAAAACTTAGAATGTTATACAACTCAGAGGAAAAGAAAAATAACCACAAATTTCCCCTGAAACTACCATGAAAATACCTTGAATATCTCTATTGGATATTATCTAAATTAAAAACATAAGGATATAAAAACCTCCCTTGTGAAAATAAATGAATTGTAATATAAAAAACTTTTGAATAATCATTAACATTTTTCCTTAGAGAAAAAGACAACCATCCTAAGACAGATCTTCTAAAAATATGAAACTAGTCAAAAATGTTCTGCTACTACTGAAAAGATGAAAACGAGCTTTCTGGAAGTGTTTCAATCTTTAAAAAGTAGCCCTGAATAAACGAAGTAACTCAAACTATAAATGTATTTTCTTTAGTAAGTATGAAACTAAGGCAGCTTCTTAAGTGATTAGAAGTGTTGATGGATTTCAGAAAGCCAAGAATATTGCTATTAACAGCTGAAGTCAGGACTTAGTAATGGCAGATTGTCGCATTTAATGTATTCCCCACAGGCTATTATTTAACTTAAAGTTGTCATGTTAAAATGAATTTTACAAAAAGATTACAAGCAGAGTGTTAGGAGCAATTCTTAAATATCTTTATGCTCATATTTATGTTTGATTCTCAATAAATGCACAAAATGTTTTCTGCCATTTCCTCCATACAGCACAGTTCCTACAAAAGTTAACAAAATAAATACTAACTGATGAAAAACAGGACTTTTGCATGCATGGTGATGAAGAAAACAATTAAAATGGAGCTGTCTTTTTTCAGCATCTTGTGTAGGGGGAGGGTATGAACAGTCCACAAGTAACGTGCCAAGAATGTTCTAAAATATGTGATGGAGTTCAGAGCTTCCTCCTCTCGCAAACAAGACGATACGCACCAGAAACTAAAGTTAAAAGAAAGTCTCAAATCTACTGCAATGCACAAATTTGAATGTTCCAAATTTCCAAGACTATTTGATAAGTGTAACCTGACTAGATAAATAGCTTAGGCTGGCCTGGCCAAATACCTACTGCTATGAAGTATATGTTTCGAATATTACAGTTGGAAAGGGATACTAGGCCAGCAGTTTTCAAATGTTTTTCTCTGTTATTCCAAAGTAAGAAATGTATTTTACACCTTGATTCAATAGTGTCTTAAATATATCTTCCTGACCCACTAAAGGGTCCCCACCTGTGCAATGAACAACACTGTACTAGGCATCCAAAGGTGACAATGTTGAATTCTCAAGTCAGAAAAAGATCTTGTCCTCACTTTTACCCCCAATTTAGAACATGTGCTTCCAGTTTATTTTTACAGTTCTTAAAAGCGAAGCCTATTCTACACCAAAATACTTAAAATAGGACAAAATATTTAAAAGTAACACTAAAATCTAGAAAATATTATCAACAAATCACCTAATATACTGAGAGCAGGGTTTCTCAAATGTGGGTGGAGGACACTGGAACAATTCTGGGGTGGGGGGGTGCCACAGGCATCTAGTGGGTAGAGGTCAGGAATGCTGCTAAAGTATCTTCCAATGCACACGACAGCTCCCCAGAGTGAAGGGTGATGGATCCTAAAAGTCAAATAGTGTGGAGGTTGAGATGGGCTGACGTAGAGCAAAGGCTAGGACATCTCCAACAGAAGATCTGGGTTTTAGTTCTTTTTCCTTTGGCTCAAAGGATAATGCTGTTCTACTTGCTGAGGGTACAACCCAGGGAACAGTTTTCCCCACAAGGTCAAAGAAGTAAACAGAATGCTTTATTTTTCTTTAAGTTAAAGGGAAAAAAAGGTCCTTCTTATTAGTCTACAGCTCTCAAGTATTTTTCTTGGTCAGGGGCCCTCATTTAACATTGGGGTTTGAAAAAGGATGGTAATAGGGTCAGGAAGTAAGTCTCCAGATTTTCTGCTAAGCTTTGTAACTGGAAAGAATAATAATCTGTGACCAGGCTAATACCACCTACTATTACTCATTTTTACAAGGCAGAATTGACAAAGAGAGTGTAACCACTACTGGAAAAATAATTTTCAAAATGGGTATTGTAGGACCAATCCATACACTCACTCTCACGAACAACACCACATCGACAACTCTTTCTCCTTCTCCAACTCCATCATCACCACCATCACTGTAAGCTTCTTCTTCTCCTCCCCTGCCCCCCGCCCGCCGCCGCCGCAGATGGTCTCCACCAGACTGTAACTGACCATAAGGGGTAGAAGCCTGTAAATGTAATTTTTGAATTTTAATTTTATTTCAGTGGAGAAAAAACACTGGAATTTGATCTCACTGCCCCGTTGTTTGGCTGCAGATTTATCTAGGGGATTACTCATAGAACATGTGTTCGCTTCCTCTGAAGACTGTCAGGTCAGATGTGTTAAGCCAGATACAAATTTTGATACTGTTCCAGGAAAATAGCTGAGTGATTTTTTTAAACTACTTTTCCCTAGAGAAAACACAAAGAACATTAATTTAAATAATAATGAATTAATACAACAAAGAACACATGCTTATTTTAGGTTGCTTTCTAAACTTCAAACCAAGTGTGTTTTTTGGATAAATATGTGCTCATGATGCTGATTTTATGCAACTCTCCAGCTAACCCCATATTTTAGTCACATTACTATTAAAAATAATGTTATCTTAATTATTTAATTTTATTAACATGAACACCGTATGACTTCTAAAAATACTTTCTTTAACAAGAACAAAGACAAAAGCAGGAAGCTTGCACAAATATTCCAAAAATGTAGAGCAATGTAACTTTCATTACAATTCTTAGAAACTAGGAAAGGTTTATACTTTTCCAATAAGCTTTCAAGGATTTTCGTCACTGTGAACAGGTGAGTTTGACTATATACTTCCTCTAAATAAGTGTCATTCTGTCACATCTTGTAACACATCTGTGCAATCTTATAATAAACTGAAAAAAAAGGCATTTAGAGAGTAGAAAAGTGTTCAAAAGAATAACCTGCAAGCGTTAACAAGGATATCCTATTTCATTTGACTACAATGAAGATTTTTAATCTCTTATTTAGCACTACGAATTTTTAGACTAAAAAGTACTATAACAGTCCTGTTACTTTAAGATTTTAAAGTTGCATCACAACAATCTCGAAAAGATAATTCAAGGTCCTATTTTAATTCACTCATTTTTTTTAATACTGCCTAAGATGGATACGCACTGAGAGCCTAAAGAGGGTTACTGTGGCAATTTAAAGGAAAAGAAATAGCTCTCAGCTCAAGCTTTTTTAAGCCCACACTCATCTCTGCATGTGTGATAATTTACAAAACTGAATCACATGAAGGAATGTGAGATGTATAAATCCTCTTCAATCCCCACCAAGCACACACTCTATGTAGTACATAATGGTTAAGCAAATTGGTTCTGGAGTCATGTGATGAATTTAAATGCCCTACCTACCACTCACTGTGACCTTGAGAAGGTTGTTTACTGATGCTAAAGCTGAGTTTTGTAAAATGGGTATACTAACATCTCAAACCACAGAGGGTAGGAATTTAAAGAGATACTGTATGAAAACACCTACTATCGAGGGCCTAACCCATACTAATGTGCTCAATAAACGTTTGAGGGTAATTATGGTCATAAAAGACCAGAAAGGCTTTTGCTCATCACATGTAGGTCCGGTGCGTTTGGCCACAACCTAGCTAAGGTATCAGAACAATGGCTCATTACTTTAGAAGATTTATATCAGCTTTAAAGCTTCAAGTACAGTGTCCTGTGAAAAGTGTAAATCAAGAGAAAGTAATTCTCACTAATCTTCTCCCCAATGACCTCTACTTCACTTCGGTAACTCATGAAACCACAACCTAGACTGTTTTTGCCATTACCGGAGATTACTCCCACCTGTGAAATCTCAACAACTTTAATGTCTCACTCTTTCGGTCAGTCTCCTGACCCTTCTGCTCTCTTACACCCACTGCACACTTTCTGTGAACTTCTCTCTTTTCTCCCCATCTACTATCTTGCTCTAGCCTCATTTCTTTCCCTACCCAGCCTGGACTTCATGTCCAGTGTGTGAACTACACTCTTCCTGGTACCTTCACTTCCTTGCCACTATGTCCTTCTTGAGGATCTGCCTGGCAAGCCCTCCACCCTGGATCATATGATCTCTCTTTGCCCAGGAGCTGAGCACTACTGGGAAAAAAAAAATCACACAATCCAGGGAATAGTTATCATTAGAGTAATAGGTTCTGATCTCAGATGGGCACTGAAAGCCACTCGGTATTCTCTTACTCAGTGGTTCTCAAAATTTAGTCAACATTAGAACCACCTAAGGGCTATTTAACGTAAAGGTTCTCAGGCCCCATCTCTGTCTCCATAGATTCTAATAAATATGTCAGAAACATTACCTGAAACTTGGAAATAGGTTAAAAAAATAAAGGTGAGCAGCAGATCCTTTACATGTCATAGAGGCCAAAAGCTAGGGCAAAATACTTAATTGGATTTGTTGTTTATCATTGATTAAAGGTCCCAGTCTTGGCTACACATAAACTTGTAGACTGTTGTCTTGTAGAGATGCATATAATATCTGTATAGTTGAAAAAAATAATCCCACATGTTAGAGTTTATGGCCCTATTGGCCATTAAACAGTTTTAGCCATCCAATCTAGCAATCACAGCCTAAAACTACCTATCTAAACACCTAGTTTCTCAAATATTCTTTGGACATGTTTCAACTTCTTACTGGTTCCTTCATTAATTAATAAGTTGAATAAAATCTTTGACGTGTTAATTTTATATTTGCATGACATGTATAATTTTGCCTTTTTTTGCAAATTATATACTGGAAAGTAGCTCTGCAGTGGAGCCTAGGAAGGATCTGCACTTTAACAAATTTCAAAAACTAAGAGCAACAACAACCAAAAAAAAAAACACACACAAAAAAATCTTTCTCCAGCCAGTGTTCCCCAACATCTACCACTTTCTTTCTCACTTTTTCTTTTTCTTTTACAGAGAGATTTTTTTCAGTTCTCTACATTCGATGTCTTACTTCTTTGCTTCCCGTTCTAGGCTCAAAATACTGCAATTCAGCTTCCAAAGGGTTGTGGTTGGATTGTACTCTCCCTCCGCCCACCTCCGTCCCAACAACCAAATTATATGTTCCTAATTGCTGGTACCTGTGAATGTAACCTTATTTGGAAACAGGGTCTTAGCAGATGTGATCAATTTAAAATGAGGCCATACTGGATTAGGACAGACCCTAATCCAATGTCTGGTGTCCTTATAAAAAGAGGAAAATCTAGACACGGATACAGACACAGGGAAAACACCACATAACTACAGAGACAGAGACTGGAATGATGCAAAGGGATTCCAAAGCCTGCAATTGCCAGAAACTAGGAAGGGGTAAGGAAGGACCCTGGTCTAGAGCCTTCAGAGAGAGCACATTGCCCTGCCAACACCCTACATTCAGAATTTTAGCCTGCAGAACTATAAGACAATACATTTCTGTTGTCTGAAGCCATCTAAATTTGTGGCAATCTGTTACGGCAGCCCTAGGAAAGGCAGACCTACCTCTCCAATGTACCCTTCACTAAAGCAGTCTGTTTCTGAGCTGCCAAAAGTCAATACTTTCCCATCTTTATCATTTGTGACCTTTCTACAGCATGTGGCATCGCTGTCCCTTCCTTCCCTCCCATTTTCCTTCCTTCCTTATCTTTCCTCCCTCCTTTTTAAAACTCTTCTTCCCCATCTTAGTTCTTCTTTTGACTCTCTAATTGCAACTTCTCCAGCACCTTAGCTGACTTATCTTCCAACTACTGACTGCTGATGCTGCTGTTCTCCAGAGCTCCTTCCCCGCCCTCTGTGCTGCCTGGGCCATCTCCCCACCCTACAACTTCAGCTACCACCAAAAGGGAGAATGCTCCGTAGTCTCCAGCCTTTCCCCTAACCCTCAAACGTGTCATCTACTTCTGTACTGAGCTCCTCTGCTCAGAAATTCCACAGCACTTCAAACTCAACGTGCCCCAAGCATTCAGGGAACATCCTCCATGTGCCAAGCATTGAACCAGGTGCTAGGGACAAGAGAAATGACAGACAAGGCCCCTGCTCTTACAGAGTTTACAGAATAGTACGACAGACGTAGTAAATAATTTCAGGGACGATAAGTGTTGCAGGGAAGTAATGGATATGATAGGGTGTGTGTGTGCGCGCGCGTGTGTGTGCGTGCGTGCGTGTGTAGGATAAATAACAGTTAACTAGGCAGGAATACTGGTGGAAGAGGGATGTGGAAAGCAGGGAGAAGAGGATTCCAGAAAGAAAAAAAACCCAACATTTTAAAATGACCTTTGCTCTCTCAAATTTAACTGGTCATTAAGTTTTATACATTGTTTCCTTAATATCTCTAAATTTCGTCCCTCTTAAGGAGTGCAGGCCCTTGTAATAGTTCTCTGACAGGTTTCCCCACTTCCTTTCTTTGCTCTAATCCACTGCCCACACTCCTGCCAGTTTCTTAAACACCAATTGGGTCACATAGGTCCCTTACTTAAAAATCCTTTAACTGTTCTTCACCGGTGATACAATAAAACCTCAAACTCTTCAGTAAGGATACAAAGTCCATAATAATCTGTCGCTGGACTCCCTTTCCCGTCTCATCTCTTGACTCTTCCCACAACCTCTCTGCTCCAGCTCTGGAACTGTGGGTGACGCCCTCTATGCTCCACGCTCTCTCTCCTCCGCCGCTGCACCTGCTACTCTGCTCTGCCGAGAATAAGGTCCTTCCTCCTCATATCCACCTGGCAAATACCTACCCAACGTTGTCTCTTTTGGGAAACCTTTCTGAAAGCCCTGGTCTTTCTCTCCCTTTCCATCATCAAAGTCTCTTTACTGTACCGAATATGCTTAATTATGCATACTTATGTCACTTTGCCACACCAGCTGTAAAGCTCTGTCACAGACAGGCAATGCATTCTGTTCGCCTTGGTAGCCGCAGACATAGAAATAGGGCATACCAGCCTCTTAACACATGCTGCTGAATTTAGAAAATAATAAACCCAAACAAGCCAGTGGTAGGCACTTGGTAGGTAAGTGATAACAGTAGAAAAGTACATAGGCTTGGGAATCAGACAGACTTTCTGATTTAAATTCTAGCTATGCCAACTTTTGAGATGATCCTGGCACTTAACCTCTATATCCTCAACTATACATGGGAATAATACCACCCATCTCCCCAGGTAATTGTGAGGGTTTGGTAATAACTTATCTAAAAAGCACTATAATTCTATAAATGTGAACACTCTCTTTGAACACTCTCTTTGAAGATGATGCCTCTATGTATCTAGTACCCCCATGTATCTAGTACCCCCCTTTCCTTCTGGGAACTACTCTGCAGTTTGCAACAGTTTTCATATGACTTCATGCCCCCTGGTTAGTTGACTGGTTCAAGGGTGGGTACTGACACTCACACTGGGCCAACATGAGGCCAACTTACCCTGCCCTCTCATTTCTGGACCTTGTATGTTAGGGAAACCCCAGAATCTCTCCAGTGTTGAAGCTACAAGCCTTGAGGATTGCCAGCAGCCATTATTTGTTCCATGCAGAGAAAGTGAGACTGTAACAAGACAGAATTAAGCTGAGTCCTTGGTGTCTGAGGTCCAGCTGCATCCCTGCTTTTCCCTGGGCTTAGGTTGGCTCAGTTCTTAGGAAGATTCCACAAGTTACCTCAGAATGGTCCCAATACTTTTCCCTTCTACTTTAAGCAGATTTAATTTTCTGTTCCCTATAACCTCACTAATCAAAACACTCTTCCTCCACCCATGCAACAGAATGTCTGTCTCATATCCAGACCTATAAAGTTAGCATCTAGGACAAAAAGAGTAACCAGAAACAGGGCATGCCAAGAAGAAAGGAATAAACCATGAACCTGAAAATGATCTGAGGGTGGAGAGCAAAGAAAGCTAAAATCTATCAGCAGGTAGGAAGCTGGAGAGAGAAAGTAGAGGTCAAAAGGGAGGGGACAAAACCAGTATTACGGTCTGGGTGGGTTGGAGGCCAGGTAAGGACATATGTGAACAACCACGCCCTGCTGTCACACTCCTCCACTGCGCGGTCTGACCCCTCTCACTAAGTAAGCTAGGGGTGAACTTTCCTACACAATAAGTGGGATGGGGAAAAGGGGCAGAAGGATGGAGAAGCACTGGATCTCAGTAGAAAGCTAACACTTGTAAATGGAAATTTTAACTGAAGAGTAGGGAAAGAGAAACAAAATTTTCATTCACATGTTGTTTCACTCATTGAACCAAAATTTATCAACTACCCAACAGATTTGATCGCAGCCCTCATACGTTCTAGAGAGGTGAGTTATACATTTCAAAACACTGAGAGTGACATGCCTAGTATTTAAATCCAAGTATGTCTGACTCCAATATCTCCATACTTTCAAAGTCCACCCACGTAAAAAATAGTGAAGACAAAGAAAGCTCTCAGGTTTAAAAGAAAAAAAAACCTCAGTTTAAGTGACAGTTTCAGAAAAGCAGAAGCTAGACTGTGAGGGAATCATCGTTTAACAAATATCTTTTGCGTGCTAGACACTAAGAAAATGTACAGCACAGATGTAGTCTACTTGTCAGAAAGCTGATCATTGAAAAAAGCAGAGATATAAGGTACCTGGAAAGCAACCAGTTGACAGATGTATATACAAGCCAGTGGCATCCTGAGCATGTTTCCAGGTACAAGGTAAGAAGCACCACAGAAGTTTAAATTATACTAAAACACAACTTGTATTCCCTGATGAAGCAGTGTTTTGGATAAGGTGTAAGAGATGATTTCAGGAAGAAGAAAAGGCAAGGCAGGAGGCAAAGTTTTACTGTGCTGAGCAGAAATCCCCACGTGAGGGTTGATTAGTCATCCTTATTGAGGCAGATCTAATCACAAAGGCCACATGCCTTTCTCCTGCAACCTTGAGCTGTCCAGAACCAGAGAAAGAGGACAGTGGGGACTGGCACATGGGCCAGGTTTGGGATCTGTCAAGGACAAGGGGAAAAGCATCAATGAGATGACTGACCTGGGCTGAGACAAGTGAACCTAGAGATGGACTGGGTAGAAGCAGAGATACCTAAGGATGATGTCATTGCTAACATCACAGGTACAAACTCTTCAGTCTGCCCCACAAGGAACGTTCTCCACAATCTTGTCCCCACTGACCTTTTCAGTCTGCTTCTCATTACTTTCCTGACACCAAATTATTGTAGCTACCTGAATGTTACCCAGGAATTTCGGCTGGCAAAGAAAAAGGAGGCAGGCCACTACTAGAACCAAAACTAGGGGGACTTTTATAAGGCTGGAGGTGGCTATTCAAATCAGAATCTGAAAGAGAGGGCAAAGGAGTGCACCCCACTTGCTGACACTGACTTAGGCTAGCACAGTTCTTAAAGACCACCTATTTGACAGGGGAGCACAGCAGTGTTTTCTAAGTAGAAACCATGGCTCTGTTCAGAGTTGCAGTTGAAGGAGGACTCCTCTCATTACAAAAGCAAAGGGGTCTAGCTCCTGGGAAGAGGGAGGCTGGGAAAACACTGGGCAGAATGTTAGGCCCTGTGCAAGTAGGTTAAGATTCCAGAAAGGGTTCTATTTTCATGAAACTGAGAAGCCCAGGCTCTGACTGCTAACTGAGGGAATCAGACAAAGGACAACAGTGTGAAGGGCATGCAGGTGCCCAGAGACTAACACCAAATAATGTGCTTGGGGCAGCAGATTCACTGCAGAAATGAGTTCTAAATTCTTTTGTTTTGTTTTTTTTTTTTTGGCACCGCCGAGTAGCTTGTGAGATCTTAGTTCCCGACCAGGGACTGAACCCGGGCCCTCAGTAGTGAAAGTGCCAGATTCTAACCACTGGACCATCAGGGATTTCCCCTAAATTCATATTTTTGAATGATGGACATCATGATAAGTATTAGAAATAAGAAAATGATTAAAACTCTCTGCCAGAAACAAATATTTAATATACATTGTGATTAATGACTGAACAGAGAAAACAGGAAATTACTATTGGAGATGAGTGGGTGTGGTGACAGAGAACTCTTCCCAGAGGGTATGATACCCAAGAAGGGTTTTGAAGGATGATAAGGAGGTTACCAAGCACACAAGGAAAGGGGCTCTTTCTCTTCAAGTGGAGAAAATGACACATGTAAAGAGATCAGTATCAGGAACAAGGCAAAACAGGATGAAATTATATATTAGAGGAATAAAAATCTCAGTCTTATACCTGAGCTGTATACAAAGGGTGAGGGATGCTGGCATGAGATTAAGTCAGAGAGAAAGGGAGGGGCCAGACTCTGAAAAAATTACATATATAATATGCAAAGGAGTTTGGATTGTATCTTATAAAGGGGCTGCTGGCCACACTATGGAAGTATTAACATAGCTCCAAGAGGGCAGTACCCCAGTGCACAGAACCCTGGTCCTTAGAAAGCAACCATATTTGCCCAAATATGGGGCAAGTCTGCAGGGTATGGGGCTCAAGGAGGAAGCAATGGGCCAGGACCAGAGGCAGAGGCATGCTACTCATTGCAGCAAGGATGGCTTTGACACTCACATGCTTTCCTGGCTCCCTGCTGTTCTGATGCTGTGATCTTAACTCCTGAAATGTCTGCCATCCCTGTGAACTAGAAACCTACCAGTCCTAAAAGCTTACCTGCTTAAAATCATTTTATCAGCAAGGTTTTTCCTACTTCCCAGGCATTGTGAGCTCTCTCTCCCTTACAAACTCACAGCACTGTGCAACTTCCCTTGGTTATTTATCCGTATATTCCAACATGAAGATAATTATTTCCCCAACTAGCCTGTAGGACCTCTGAAGACAATGACAATATTTTACTCTATCGTAACTGTCTCAGGACTCTATTGACCGACGTGCACACATCCCTAGGAGCGTGTAGTTGGTACTCTTCCATGCTGAGAGTTTTTAATGAGAGAATGATGAAGAGTACCAGCATTTTCTCTCTTATCCCAAGCAATTAAGTTTGCACACTTAAACTGCAAACTCACATGCACTGTACTCCACAAAGGAAAGGAACTCCTGGCCTCCTCTCCTTAGAAAGCAGTCGAGGGAGCTTGCATCTGTGGTCCTCCCCATGATTCAAGCAGCTAACCAAAGTTCTTCTTTCAACTACATATCCTTTAGAGTGCAGGTGGATCTAGTAGGTGATGTTCTGGCAACCTTTTAAGATCACCCCGTTACACCATCTGCCTCAGTGGACACTGGCATTCATTCAATTCTAGTTTATTTGAATATCTGTATTTTTTGTCCTCATGGGAGTATATTGATTTAATCCACATAAGGACCTGGAAAATTAGCAGTATGTGTTTCTAAACTAATACTTTGAACTGACATACTTTCTCAAAGGTACTTTCTCAAAGGTCCTATCCTGAATGAAGAATTTAATCAAATAACGAAAATAATGTAATAGCAGTTCTAAACAATATAATAATTACTTCACAAATAATGAATGTCCTGTGAAAAATTTTTAGATTTTGAAATTTTTGTCTTGCTGTATTTTCAAAGTATGCTTCTGTGTGCTAAATCAGCCTACAAATTAATTTTAACATGATATGTCTACAGAACTTAACACCACACTATTAAAATTACAACCACATAAGATTATGTAGGTATGTGAATATGCACTAGAAAGGAAGACAAAAATTATAAATGGATAGATAAGGGGGTAGGACTGTGGATAATTATTAGTTAAGTTTTTGGTTCTGAGTAATTGTTATATAATTGTTATCTGTACAATATTTTTAAAATAAATAAAGTGCTAAGGCCATAAGGTTGTTATAAAGTAAACTGAATCCATGAGCAACACAAGAAAAACTGCCAAGCTGTCTCACTTCATATTTCAACAATCACATTTAGCAAATAACACTATTTACATTTAGCAAATATCACTATCTCTACAAAGCTTTTCCTGATCCTTATAATTTTATGTCATCATTCCACATCTTTCCAACTAGTCAAGAAGTGGAAGTGGAAACTACTTGCATGCATTCAATTAATACCCAGTATTACCACCTGAGCTTTCACACCCCAGGTTCATTTTGTAAAGTATAGTCCTAAATTTAAAATCTAACTCTATGTAAATCTAGCCTTTCCTCATCATACTATCTGATTCATTCTTTTTGGAAATTAATTAATTCACTTGTGTTTTAGTTCTGGTACTTTAACTCATACCCATTTCATTATTTTAAGTTTTTTTTTTTTTAATGTTGGTCTTCTAGAATGAAGCTTAGATGTTCAAATAGAACTATTAACTATTTCCAGAGGGAAATAAAGTTTTCTCTCTGCTGATAACATTGGGAAATCTACCTAAAAATCATTAACATGTAATTTTACAATTAATTTTTCATTTACAAGTTTTTAAAATGTAGATTTAAAATCTGATCATTAACACATATGGAATACGTGCTATATTTCTAACTTTCACTATGTAAAATTAATCAGAAATATAGCAGAAAAAGGATGCTCTGATTTTTGCCTCTGAACAGTAAGTACATATAAGAGCCCTAATATTTTATCAGACCTAAAAAAAGATAATGGAAAATTCTAAATTAACAATGTCAATATTACTAATAATCACAAACGTTCTTTGCAGAGGGACATGTTCATTTCTGACAATTCACAAATAGTGTTCAAAAACTATTTCCCCACATCACAAGCAAATAAAGGCACTACTTGACAGACTGTATATTTTTTTCACACATTAGTTCAAATATCATTGTGAAATTGAATGATTCTTTTTAAGAAAGAAACTGATTTGATAGATAAATTAGCCAACAAAAATCACTACCTTCACAAACATTTCATGTTAATAGGCATAAAGTCAGTCTCAATGGATTTTTAAAATTAATCCCTCTGATATATTACCACATTCAAATAATACTCTAACCCAGAAGGTAGGCAAACCCTCCATGACACAAATGAGGAAGCTGAACTCCTAAGATGACGTGACACAAATTCCTACAGTCATGATGTAAACCAGAGACTTAAATTCATTCACAGTAGACCCTCAACTTCCTATTAAGTTAATTTATTATGGTAACAAATAGGCAATCTGCATAAGTTCCACAAATTTAAGTTTTTTAGAAAGACATATATTCTACCGGAAAAAATGCTTTCAATAAAAAAGAAAAAGACTTTGAAGGTAAATTTAATATCAAACTTAGAACTCAAAATACACAAATACAAGCCATGCCTAAAACACCATCATAGTTAAACAGATGTGAATAAACAGAATTTATACATATATTAATGAAATAAGGTTGGTTAAAATACATCTCTGTTGTGAAAGGTTGACAAGTTTTCAGACCAATGATAAATTTTATTCTGGGCCAAATAAAAAGAAAAAACACTTGGTCAGCAGAAAATCTGCTGAGGAGTAGCTATGTATGTATGGCATTAATTGGAATGAGTGTAGTATCTTCTGCTACTTCAAAATGATGTCTGAAAGATTTAAAAAAATATCCTGAAGCACAGTTCTACCTCAGCATACACATTCAATGCATTTCTACCTAGGCTGGCTAAGGGAAAAAAGAAATCTATATATCACAAAATTCTTTCACAGCTTATTTTTTATTGTGACTATATGTAAATTGCACAACATTTGGAAAAGCATAAAGAAATTATCTACAACTCTACCATCAAAAGACAACTGTTATCTTTTTTTAAATTATTTCCTTCCAGACTTCTTACCAAGACTTCTTATAAAGGAGAGTAAAAACTCCAGCTTGTAACTTAACATTACAATGTTGTAGACATTCCCATTATTAAAAATTCTATAGGCTTTTTAAAGCACTGCTTCTCATTTTGAAATTAGACTTCTTTTTAGGTTATTTGAAGAATCCCAGTGGACCCTAAAGCACATCTGTTAGACTAGTAACACTGACTGCAGTTCCACCACAGACCGCATCAGGGTTCTTTGGGTAAGAAATATAATTTTTAAAAATTAGGGAATTCAAATCCCATACAATTCCTGAGTTTTCAGGCAATGTATACCTAAATGGCCCTTACTTTATCAATTTAGTAAGCTCAAGATTAACAATGATAGGGTCTTCCTTGGTGGTGCAGTGGTTAAGAATTCGCCTGCCAACGCAGGGGACACGGGTTCAAGCCCTGGTCCGGGAAGATCTCACACGCCGCGGAGCAACTAAGCCCGTGCGCCACAACTACTGAGCCTGCACTGTAGAGCCCACGAGCCACAACTAGTGAGCCCACGTGTCACAACTACTGAAGCCCGCGCACCTAGAGCCCGTGATCCACAACAAGAAAAGCCACCGCAATGAGAAGCCCGCGTACCGCAACGAAGAGCAGCCCCCGCTTGCCGCAACTAGAGAAAGCCCACGCGCAGCAACGAAGATCCAACGCAGCCAAAAATTTTTTAAAAACTAAAAAAAAAGATTAACAATGATAATCAGTTATAGCTATTTGTACTTTACCCTTTTCAAAACTCCTGTGTACTAGCATTTCATTTTCATCAAGCTAGGAAATAGGTATGTATTCTCTTATCAGTGATGTAGAAAACTGAGGTACAAAGAAATTAAATGATTTTTAGAAATTTACCCAATAAACAGGTGGACTAGAAATCAGGTCTTTTAAATTACCAGCATCATTTCTATTTGTGTTCATCTACATTGATGTTTATATAACATGACACTGTGAAAGAGAACCATGTTAAAATGCTTTGGTAAAAACTGAAATTAAACTTAAAAAAATAAGGTAATGTTGCATGTTTAATTAGACCAGGTTTAAGAAATTCTAAAAGCAAGGCAATTATCTCATTTGGAGGGGAGACATTTAACTGGTTCTATACTGCTCAAAGATTTTTTTAAAAACATGATATAAACAGTTTCAGATCTTGAAATAAGCAAACTGGTCAGAATATTCTTGTTATGTAATTAGAGTTCTGTATCAAGGTACCTTATTTTTTGTGTGTCTTAGTTTCCTTATACTTGAAATGGAATAACAATACTTATCGCAGATGGCTATGGTGAGGATTAAGTGAGTTAATAGACATAAATTACTTAGGGCTGTGCCTGACACAAAGTAAGACCCAATCAATCAGTGTTAGCCATATATAAGCCTGTTTTGCTTTTTCTACTAGGAGAAAAATAGAAGCACAGGTTCTAAAACTTAAATGGAGGAAAGGATTTCACGCTAATTTATTAAGTGCTGATGTTCAAGAATTCGTTTAAGGAGATGATCTAACTGAAACCTGAATGCTGCCTAGATCTGAAAGAGGTCAGTTTACCAAATACATTTTTCCCATTTACATTTTATTTCCACATGCCTGTCAAAGTTTCAGCATCTTCACAATGACAGGCTTATGGCCATGATTCCATACTTTACTGAAAACCATATGAGAGCAACATTAAGCTGGACTTAAATGTGGAGATCAACCCAAACCCAAAACCCAAAAACCAAAACCCTTCCCAGCGATAAGTAACAATCCAATCCTTATCCCTCTCACTGCAATAAAATGCAGTGAAATGCAATGGAAAAACGTGTTCAATAACTGATGCCAAACTGTTTCAAAAATTGCTTTTCGCTGCCTGAAAAAAGTACTTAAAAAGGGGAGGAAATCAGCCTGGCATTCTCTTTCCATTATGATTATTCAGTAAAGTTTTTTTTCAACGATTGTTAACGGAAAAAAGTTTTGTCACTTTCTGTAAGGGCTTGCCCTTTTAACACGGAACGCTCCATTTGGGCAAGAGTACGCTGCTTTGGGTCCCAGACCCAGTGTCTGACCCAGGCAATCTAGACCACCATCCTGAATAGGCAGGGACTGCAAAGAGCATGTTCTAAATCCAACACTCAAAGATAACCAGAATAAACTTCATTCGATTTTGAACCTGAGCACATTGACAAAAGATGATAATTATCATCACTTGCCTTCAATGGATTTAAATGCTATTTAATTACCTTGCATTTCTACTCTGTCCATCCATCCATTTAGCTTAACATTAGGGGTCGCATCTCCAAAACTTCTTTTCCTCTCCAAGACTTTCCCCAGTAGAAGAATACAATACCCAAAAGGAGGCCTTCACAGCAAGGTCTCAATTCCCTCTTTTCAGAAAAATGAATGGGATTCCCCAAAAGTAAAGCCGCGCCAACTTGGCGGACAACAGACAGCCCATCTCAGCAACTCAACCCAGCGAGTGCGGGGCCAGGTCTGGCCACGCACCGAAGCGCACCGCACCTACCCCGCGCGTCTGCAGATTCATTAACGGCCCGGACACCCGGCGCCCAGGAGG
>NW_020174703.1:4237965-4238595 GCF_003031525.2 Neophocaena asiaeorientalis asiaeorientalis
GGGGGCGGCGGCCGCGGCCCGGACTAGGAAACGATGAGGGCTGTGCCCGGCTCTCACCACCGCCCGGCTCGCCATCGCGGCGGCCGGCAGTCCCCCTGCATAGTGCGGGCGCCCCGGGGCCGCGGCACCGGGCGAGGAGGCAAAGGCAGCGGCAGGAGAGTGAGAGGCAGCGCGCGCTTCGCCCCGCTCCGGGACCCCCTCCGCCCCTCACTCCGCGAAACCTCCTCCTCCTTCGTCCCTTCCCTCCGCTCCCCGCCCGGAGACCCCAGGCCGGAGCGCAAGGGAGGGGAGGGAAGGAAGTGGGGTGCTCGAGCCGCGGAGGGCAGCTGGGGGACGCGCCTCCCGCGCCGCGTTCCTCAACCCGACCCCTGCCCGCCGCGCTCGCCCCGGACTCCGGCTAGCTGGCAGGGCGGTCGCCCGCTCCCTCGCGCTCCCTCTCGCGCGCGCTGGCCACGCCTTCACAGCCCGCCACGGCCAATCCTCGGTCGGCTCTGGTCCATCTCCCTCTGCGTCACCCAATCAACACGCTCTCTCCTCGGTCGACCCGTTAGCTCCGCGGCCCACTCCTCGAGCTCCACCGCCCCTCATCTCTCTCCTCCAATCCCTGCGGCCTTGGGAAGCGTCCCACCC
>NW_020174703.1:4238913-4249754 GCF_003031525.2 Neophocaena asiaeorientalis asiaeorientalis
GGCAGCCCTCGCCCGGCCCGCGCTCCTGTTATTGTTGGGACCACAGCCCAAGCTGATCCGGCTGAGGCGGCTGCTTGCTCTGGTCAATGACTTCCGGGACTTCCCCCAGCTCGCTCTTCCCTGCTCCTCAGGCCCAGCTTGCTCATTGCTCCTCCCCCGCCGCACATCAGGCCACTGGAAGGGGTGGGAAACCGGGATCCTGGCTGGTTTCAGCTGGGAGCTGACTCTAAGGGACTTTTTTTTTTTTTCAATAGCAGAGCGTGTTTTTTTTTATTAAAACTACAGCCAGTGGTTGCAGCAACTCCAGATACAGTGTTCAATTTTAAAAATATATGTATTTCCTGCTTCCTATGCCTTTTACTATATTTACTATTGGGGGGGACAAAAACGTATATAACAAGATACATGCCCCTAAAGCAATTTAAACCTAACATCCTAACATGCATTGAGCGATTCTACCAAGACTTGTTGAACACCTGCTGTCTACCTGCAAACTCTTTGCTAAGAGTTGTGGGATTTGCAGTCATAATACAGAAATCTTCCAGGATCTTGTATTGGGACAGAGATGGAAATACATCATGACAGTCAGAATAAAATAAATACTAATCAGAGTCACAGGTAATCTGATGGAGACTGTAAGAAGATGGAGTGACAAAAAAGAACTGGTTTGGGGAAAGGGGAATCCACAGGACTAGGTGGAGATTAGTTTTAGGAGAAAGGTGCCATCTGGATGTTCTTAACATGGGCCTCTAGGAGGAGGATGGTGTCATTAATAAACAGGAAAGGTGGGTCAGATTGTGTGAGCAAGTGAGTTAATTTTGGACATACTGAAATGTATTTGAGATATCCACTAGCTTGTGTGTGAAGTTACATAACAGGCAGGTGGACATTTTAGTCTAAAGCTCAGGTTGAGAAGTACCTCGAAGTCATGGGTGAGGGTCATAAGTAGATGTGATTTCAAAACTATGGAAGGGACTAATATCATCAAATGAAAATCCGAGAATTCGAAAGGACTTTGAAGGTCATCTTTTTCAGTTCTCCTGCTGACCCCTCATACACTGAACCCTTCTACCAAATTTCTTAAATAAGCATTTATTGGATGCCTATTAAACCCTATTATGCTTAAGACCTAAAGTAGACAGCGGGCAAACAAAGTTCAATCAGAGGAGCCTACGTACATTCTGCGGGGGGAGGCGAACATATAAACAAATCAATTGCTATCAGTGCCATACTGGAGGTGTGGACTGATGCCACAGTACCACAGTGGAAGGAGTTCAAGGGACCCATCACAGTGAGTGAAACTCCAGCAGAGTCCTGAATGTGACGACAAAGTGAGGAAGGTGATCTCAGGCCAGAGGCAAAGTAGGCTGGCTTACAGGTACCACGTGAATGGTGTTGATGGAGCGGAATGGGGTGAACAATTGCTGACTTAATGGGAGTAACTGAAGACCAGTGTGTAAAAGTGGGTAGGGGCAAGACCTAAGACAGGCTACGAAGTCAGGATTTTATTTCGTAACATTAAGAAACAACTAAAGGGCTCTAAGAAAGAGTGACATTATCAAATTTTTATTTTAGGAAGCTCAACCAGACAGGTAGGTGAGGAATGGACTGGAGGAAGAGCAATTCTGGAGGCCAGGAAGAGCCAGTCTGGAGACTGGCCCAGTGATTTTGTACAGCTAAAGGGAGTGACGGTGAGTCTGAACTGCAGTAGCAGTGGGCTTGGAAAGGGGAGACTTTCCAAGGAATATTTATGAATGTTGTACTGATTAGATGTGGGGAGTAAGGAGGAGTTGAGGAAGATCTCAGGTTTCTAGGTAGAAGGCGGTGCCTATCATACAACAAGGGAATGCGAGAAGGGAAACTGGTTGGAGGAGGAAGTAGAAGACAAGATCATGAGTTCAGTACTGGGCCTGATGAACATGATGTACTAATGTGGCGGGCCGTCAGTCATGTGCTAGGACTTCTGCAGATAGATAGTCTCTCTGAGACAACCCATCTTGTTTGTTGGACAATTCCTTTCATCAGGCATTGAGTGATAACCTTGAGGTCACAGAGGTGGTAGACAGAACAAGATATTATGAATCTCAGTATGGCATTCTATTGACTACATAGAACTGCACCAGAGGGAGAGGATTCACCTGTGAGCTAACAGGTTATAGAAGGCTTCCTGGACCAGGCAAAACTGGGCCATAGGCGCCTCTATTCCTTGTTAACAGAGGATGAAAAGATCCTGACTAGGTTTACCTACATATACCTAAAACAAGAGGTAGGAACACTTGTATTTTTTCATCCCTTTTTTCCATTCCTGTTTTATTGACCCTTTGGTATCTTAAAGGGTTATTAAAAGTGGAGAATAGATAGGTGAAGAGGTTCTAAATGAGGTCAGTGGTAGGAAGGGGATGAGAAAGAGACAAATTAAAGTTATACAGAGGTGAAATCAGACATTCTTGGTGACTGATACCATTTGACAATTTTGATATGTATTCTTATTCTTCAGTTTCCTGGGTTTTGCTTTGGAAATACAGAGAACAGAACTCTGGCTAGAGAACATCTGTGGAGGCCCTATTGCTGTCTGTATGAGGGAATTATAGGTATAGCACAGATGTGGGAAGGCACTGAAGCTCTTTCTGCCTCTATTCTCTCCCCACTTCTGGTCATTGTCATTCTACTAAGTTGCAAAAATGATGACAGAAGACTGCTCTGCGAAGACCAAAATCTTGTAAGACTTCACACCAGTGGAATATAACAGGCACTCATTTCTAGGATAATGCCTGGGTAGAGTGGAATTCTAGTTTATGTGAACTTTCTCACTGCCTACATGCTGCTCTGGCCAATTTTGTCACCTTTCTTGCCTCTGGGACTTGGTATGTTTAGGGGCTGACGTCTGCTGAAACAGCGGGAGCAGTACTTGTCCAGGACCATTAACCCACATGACCCAGATGCCTGGGCCAGGTCAGAACTGAGGATTCTTATCAGGACCCAAAGTGGATAGGTCTAGAGGAGGCCATCATCATAGCAGCCAGAGACCCCCAGAAGCTAAAGTGCTTCCACAAAGGAGACCAAGGTCCCAGCTCCTTCCTACAGAGTCTTAGAAAGATATGTGCTTTAGAGGTTTCCTTGGGGACAAGACCAACAAAGAAAACACAAACTGAGCAGTGTCTTCACCGCACAGGAGTTCATTGACGTGCACTATAACTTGTACGAGTCATGGTGGACTCTCTTCGTTGACTGGTAAATGAATTAATGCTTTGGATAAAGGCTCTCGGGAAGACTAAGGCTTTAGGAAAGACTTAGTGGGGTAGTTATATGTGAAATTCAAGAAAATTAAAATGTGTATTATTTTCATGTATTTGTTTAGTTCATGTTAAGAAATTTAAAAATAAGTATAGATTCTCAGCTTAAATTAATTCCCAGACTGTCCTCCCCTTTTTGTCCTCTCTCTCTTCCTCTTTCTCTCATTCTTTCTTTCTTCTCTCAATTGATAATGAGTGGTGGGATAGAGAAAATGGAATTGATCTGTAGAGAAAAGGAGAAATATGAAAAGAAAGGTTACATCCCACTGTTTCTGCTTCCAAATGAATCCCAGCTCTGCCACTGCTAAGGCAATAAGATGGAGGAAAAGAACCTGGGGGCTGGTGTCTTTGCTTCTGTCTGTACAGAAACATCTGGGTTTCAATGGTATGATACAGTAAGAATCATTGGCACCATCATTGCTATTAAATGTCTGTTATGCATTAATAAAACAGAAGAGGCTCATTTAATATGGCATTTATAGTGGAAACCTTGGGATGATGGTATGTAATGAATCACTGATGGGCTTTATCAGTGAGTGTGTATTTTTGGCAGGATAACAGAAAGAGGGAACAAAAGAGAATTTACTTTTGTGATCTTTTAGAGGAATAGGAGAAAGAAGAATGTGGCAGTTCTGGGGAAATATTTCAAACTTCAAAGACCAGAGCCCTAAGATCTGGTTACTGTTTTCACAGGAGCATTTGCTTTGTCCTGTTGACTGTTTGGATAAATGTTTACAACCAAGATTGTTACTAAATGTCTGAATTGTGCTGAGGAGACTTTCTTCTCTTCCCTGAAGGGGAGTGCTTTGGATACATTTTTCTATCTTGTAAGCTTCTTTCAGTGAGTCATATCCATCAAATGTAGCTCTCAGGTTTATTACTCCTATTTCCTTAATATTTATAAATTATTTCTTTAGGCATCTGTTATGGCAAATTTAAGACAGAAGTGTTAGAACCTAATTTATAGAAGATATTGAATTTCTACTAGTGGATAATGCTGTTAAATAGTTTTTCTTGGCATATTTCAGCAACATGGCTGGCTGTGATCATTTTCCATTTGCCTCTTCCTCCATTACAAGCATTTCTCTCTCTTTCTACCTCTCCTTCCCCAACCCATCCTTGGTTTTTCTAGGAACATAAGAAATTTAACCAGTTCACTTTCTTCTGGGTCAGAACAAGGAGGCTTCAGCTTGACATTTTATCTCTGATGGAAGCTGCAAAGGATTTAAGTGAAAAGTGCCCTCCGTAAGATCAACATCATGCCGAGAAATCAGAGGATTAATTACACATGAATGGTTACCAGAGAACTGAAAATTGAAGAGTGAACATACCAGAGTATTTGCAATAATATGATTTAGGTGTGCAGTAGCTGCGTGCCTACCCTGCTCTATATGCCTGTATTCTTTCCTCTGGGACCTTTGCTGGCAGTACAGTCTAGAATTAAACATATAGAGATGAAATGTTGTTTGGCTTCTGAGAAATTGAGTTGTTTCATAAGCTCATGGAAACAGTTCTGGACCAGACAGTTGTATACAATTTGAAAGTGCTATATAACCTCCAGTAAGGCTCCTGACCTCTTTAGGTCTCGGTTTCCTTGTCTGGAGCAGAAGATGTTTAGGTCTCGTTATATGCATAAAGGTTGACAATTCTTCCAAATTCTCATTGTCTGCTGCTCGCTCTCATCTCACAGCCAAATTCTAAGTCCTTAATCCCTAAATCACTTCCTATTATAGGGGGGAGAGGAAATTGATGACTACAGAATTCCTGTCTGGGACAGCATTGTCTGTGCTGAGCAGGAGTGTGGTTTAAAGGGTATGCCTCACACCCGCTTATCCTGCCCAGCAATGCCTTTATGAACTGGGGCTGGGTGAAGAGCTCCAGTTCTGTTCTGTGAAAGGAGCTAATGGGACCTTGGCGGGGGAGGGTGATCTTACCAGGAAGGAGATGGGGGAGGCCAGAGGAGATAAAACTGGCCAGTGATTTGAACGGAAGCTGGAGCAGAGGAGAGGCGAGAAATAGTGCAAATTCCCCAGTGGTTGGAATGCAAAGATGCTTTGAAAGATAGTTTGATAAATAATTCTAGTTGTTTGAGGCATATGCCACCCCCATACCACCTTCCTCCCAAATTCTTCATTAAGTTTGCTATAGTCACAGCATAGATTGGGTGAAACTTTGGGAAAAGGGGAGTTGCACACAAGTTGGACAGGGCACAATCAGGTTGTAGAGCTTACTGATCCTATATGGAAAAGGGCTGCCTCCTCAGGAGGTGAAATGAGAGTGGAGATCAAAAATTCAGAGAAAGAAGGAGACTCCTAGAACCAGAGATTTGGTGAAACCTAAATCGCTACGCCACTCCCCATTTCTTGACAAGAGACTAGAATTCCGTCCCTAGGTAAGTCGGGATATTTGAACAATTTTATTGAAGTATTAAAGGACCAGGTGATTGTAGCAAGCTAGAAGATTTGGAATCATCCAGGTAGCTGACATCTATTATACTAGGACAAGTGAATAATAATACAATAATTCTACTTTTTATTTTCTAGGATCCAAGAGAATAGAATTAGGGATTTTTTTTCTATTTTTTTTAACATCTTTATTGGAGTGTAATTGCTTTACAATGGTGTGTTAGTTTCTGCTTTATAACAATGTGAATCATCTATACATATACATACATCCCCATATCTCCTTCCTCTTGCGTCTCCCTCCCTCCCTCCCTATGCCACCCCTCTAGGTGGTCACAAAGCACCGAGCTGATCTCCCTGTTCTATGCGGCTGCTTCCCACTAGCGATCTATTTTACATTTGGTAGTGTATATATTTCCATGCCACTCTCTCACTTCGTCCCAGCTTACCCTTCCCCTCCCCGTGTCCTCAAGTCCATTCTCTACATCTGCGTCTTTATTCCTGTCCTGCCCCTAGGTTCTTCAGAACCCTTTTTTTTAGATTCCATATATATGTGTTAGCATACGGTATTTGTTTTTCTCTTTCTGACTTCCTTCACTCTGTATGACAGACTCTAAGTCCATCCACCTCACTACAAATAACTCAATTTCATTTATTTTTATGGCTGAGTAATATTCCATTGTATATATGTGCCACACCTTCTTTATGAGGGATTGTTTTTAATGTGCATATTACTTCTTTCAATGATTCCTTTTGGATCCTTTAATTAAATTCTAATTTAGATTCTTTAAATGCAATAAGTCAGTAAAATAGGAACTAATATTTTAAATAATTGCAAGCCTTTGGAAATTTAGTGTTTAAAAAGAATACCTAAGTCTTCTAAAACAAGTATATCATCTCCTTCATATCCTATTCACAGACTAGCTAATGTTAGCCTACCTTTCAACACAATAAGATATAAATGAGATGCAGAATATATTATACATTTTCATTTAAACAGATCTTTTTATTTGGGGCATTCTATTAACCATGGTTTGTGAAGTGACAGATTGTGGACTAAAAGGAAATAATATATTGCTCAGATTAACCTGATTTGCCATGAGCTTCTGCATTAATCATCAGGTTTTAATACCAATAGAAGTAATGCTTTACATTTGACTGACATACACTATCACTTTGCTTATAGTTAACATACCGCACAAGAGTGAAAATGTGAGGGATTTTTCTGAAGGATTGATTGCAGACCAAGATAACTCCTAGGAGAGAAACAAAGCAGAATGTAATCTCCCTGACCTAGCTAATTTTATTTTTTTTAATCTGAAGGACAGTACATGCCTAGTGCTCATACAATTTTGAATAAATAAAACTATTTTCTCACCATACATATGGCATTATTTACTGGTGATCCCTTTAAATCAAAGCTTAGCTCCTATTTGTAGATCTGAGAATATGTAGATTCATTTTGGATAAATATAATCATTGTATTTGCTACTACTAACTTGACTAAAATGGAGAGTGAGAGAAGGCCTTGGTAAAATATATAAATTATTAAGTTACAAAAAGTCATAAGTAACAAAATCTCATGAATCTCCTATTTACCTAGATCTCATTTGGAAGATGCTCAGATATTAACAGCCCCATCTAATGATAACGTTTAACTATTTGTTTAGCTGTTTGATTTGAAACAGTAAAAGTGATTTTATTTCCCCCAAATCAAATAGCAGACATAAGGTAATTCAGTATTCAACTTGGTCTTTTTGTCATGTACGATTATTCACATATATAAAAATAATATTAACAAAGTAATTCCTATCACAATATAAGTATATCCACTCGCTCTAGAAACTGTTAGATAGTCACATATGCATGGAATTAATTAAATCACCAACAAAATAATATCCCCAACAGAGAGCCATGCAATACTGTATATAATTAAATTGAAATTCTCTCCTAATGAACAAACTCTTAACAGCCATTCATACATGCTTATGGCAGCTGTCCATTTAGAGAAATTAAACATGGCCCAGAATGAAATTTTTTAACACCATCTGTGTCCTAATGGAAAACAAAATGAAACAAACAAGGCATGTTTAAAGATCTGTTAAGGGCTTCCCTGGTGGCGCAGTGGTTGAGAGTCCGCCTGCCGATGCGGGGGACACGGGTTCGTGCCCCGGTCCGGGAGGATCCCGCATGCCGCGGATCGGCTGGGCCCGTGAGCCATGGCCGCTGAGCCTGCGCGTCCGGAGCCTGTGCTCCGCAACGGGAGAGGCCACAGCAGTGAGAGGCCCGCGTACCGCAAAAAAAAAAAAATCTGTTAAAATATTCCACTCAAATCCCATCTGTAATCACATATTCTCTCCTGAAAGTTACTTCCCAACATGTATGTCTATATATTCTGTGTGTAGAGAATTTAAGCCCTTCTTTACCTGTCAAGATTTTTTTTCACGGTCCTAGAATCATCTTCATAGTTGTGAATCTCATTCCATTCTATCATATGAAATAAATCCCACCTTTATTTTCCCAAACCAAATCAGTACAAGAGGTCGCTAACATTCATGAAAGGTAAAGTGAGTAATCTCCAAATATCTTTCTTTAAAAATTATCTTCATGGGGCTTCCCCGGTGGTGCAGTGGTTGAGAGTCCGCCTGCCGATGCAGGGGACACGGGTTCGTGCCCTGGTCCAGGAAGATCCCACATGCCGTGGAGCAGCTAGGCCCGTGAGCCATGGCCGCTGAGCCTGCGCGTCCGGAGCCTGTGCTCCACAACGGGAGAGGCCACAACAGTGAGAGGCCCGCGTACCGCAAAAAAAAAAAAAATTATCTTCATGGACTTGGGGTAGCTAATAAATAAGAAAACTGTATTTAGGAGAAGACAGTATGAATTGTCATTGATGATATCTTGAGAATGTAAAATATCCTTGAAAAAAATGTAAAAAAACTCGGAATTCTACAGCTTACCAATGAATGTTAATTTTTTCTCCATCAGGTTTCCAAATTGATTTAAAAACAAGCTGCATAAAAATTATGACACAATTTCCTGGACTGTGGAATAAATGAGCTACTCTACTGAGATGGTGAGTTTCAACAGAATCACCTGATGGGGCTTCACAAGTTCTGAGAGCCCCCTTATGTAAACCTGTGGACTCCTCTGAGTAGTGGTGGGGAAAATATTGAGAACCATTGGGCCAGAAGATTTAATTCTGACAACCAGGCAGTGTGAGTTCATTAGGGTCTTTGACTTTTTCAGATTTACGCTGAAAAATCCTTATATGTCTGTTTCTGCTGAGCTTGTGTCCACTCTAAGCTGTATATCTTCCATCTTCTATCTGCTTTGCTGTAAGAGTCTAAAAGAAAACACTTTGATCCGTTAATGGAATGTAGTTGACCCAGTGCCCTCTCTGTCACAATGTTGATTCACAGCCGCCAGGAGCAATGGGCAGCAAGCCAGGCTGCAGGGCAGTGTCTAAAACCCTGGCAACAGGTCAGATGCAGTGCTTGCTTAATGGGCCCCTCGGTCTCCAGCAAGCAGCTTGCCTGTCACAGTGGGTACAGCTTTCTCATGGTAGGAATTAGTTGCACACAATTTCCTGTCACCAGGATTCATCATAAGGCTGTTTGTGATCAGGAACTGAAGAATCACGTACTCTAATACTGGGTCACCTCCCATGATCAGGGACCTCAGCCAGAAGAGGAAGAGAAGAGGACTCACATTTCGTGAGCATCTACCTCTACTAGGCATTTTACATGTTATTGATGTGTCATGGCATCTCAGTGAACTATAATTATTCATACACGGACACACTGGTTCAGTGTGATTAGGCCAGGACTCAGCTGGGTTGAGATTCCGAGCCTGCCTCATGTGAGCGATCGTGTTTTTTCCGCTTGACCACATTGCCTTCATATTATTCTGAGAATTTTGCTTATATCACTCAGTGATCTAGATATTTTCTAAAGCCTGCTACCAACAGGCAACAAGTACCTAATAAAAGTGCATTTTAATTTTTTTTTTACAAAATTGTCATTTGATACAAATGGTTATTTTGAAAACTGTGCTCGTAAATGTCCATTTTATCTCTTGTATTTTCTGAAAGTTCATAAAAAATTTGTCTTGAATATTTTGAAAGGTGCATAAGCCCAGGTCCTGGAGTTGTATAGCATTGAATTTAGTGTTCAGAGAATGTATTGGCATTCCTTATCTTTGCCGAACGGAGTCCCACAAGGGATTAAAGATTCTGAGAGATTAATTTCCAGTTAAAAATGGTGGGTTGAAAAAAAAAAAAAAAAAAAAAAAAAAAAAAAGGGGGGGGTGGGACACCCGGGGTGGCAGTGGGGTGGAGCCCCCCCCTGCCGATGCAAGGGACATGGGTACGTGCCCCGGTCCAGGAGGATCGCACATGCCGCGAAGGGGCTGGGCCCGTAAGCCATGGCAGCTGAGCCTGCGTGTCCGGAGCCTGTGCTCCGCAACGGGAGAGGCCACAACAGTGAGAGGCCTGGGTACCGCAAAACAAACAAACAAACAAAAAAAAGTGGTGGATTGACCACAAATGTTTATTCCTGCCTCAAAATGATATTAAAATGACATTAGAAGAATTAGGAAAGTATATGCCAATAAGGACAAGGGCTAGAGTTTTGTAAATTGAGGGACTATCAGGCACAAGGGCTGGAATTTAAGAATCAGAGCTGAAAATGGGGGGAGAGGTGGTAAATAAATGAGTCTACATATTGAACTACAGGACTCTAGTGCCCTTTCACCATCCTGCTTTCACAATTCCAAAGACTAAGCCACAATGTGTATCTAAAAAATAAATGAGGGCTTCCCTGGTGGCGCAGTGGTTGGGAGTCTGCCTGCTGATGCAGGGGACACGGGTTCGTGCCCCAGTCCGGGAGGATCCCACATGCCGCAGAGTGGCTGGGCCTGTGAGCCATGGCCGCTGGGCCTGCGCGTCCGGAGCCTGTGCTCCGTGGTGGGAGAGGCCACAACAGTGAGAGGCCCGTGTACCGCAAAAAAAAAAAAAAATCATTTTAGATCATTAAGATCCCTCATTTACATTTTAATTCAGCCACCCCTGACCCTTTTGTCAAAGAAAATTTTATTTCTCCATTTAGTTCTAGCAACAAAAGGAGGGGCTTGAAGACATTTAAATTTG